>NC_054081.1:21485976-21530004 GCF_017562075.2 Anopheles merus
GCTGGTGGAAAGGAAAGTTGATGAAAATCAGCGCCGGATGAACGTGTTAATGCGAATTAGGATTCAGCGCGTTTCACAGCAAACCCCCCAGCGTTAGTTAGCGATTCCTTAGTCATTTTTACATTGCAGCAATTGTTATTGCGCCTTTTTTTTTTTGATTTGTGAAAATTCAAATGCATCGCAGCAATGTGTGTAAACGGTTTTTTAAGCGCCACAGCAACTCATGAGCATTGTCCACACGCGAGAAAGAGATAGCGCTATCGAGGGAAAAAGCACGGACGACGGCTGACAGCAATTGGCCGTCTGACGCACCAACACATTCAAACTTTCGACAGCGCGCTTAGTCGAGGGGTACGAGGCGGAGCCAGGGACGGGTAGCTCGACTGTTGGGGGTATTAAAAAGACACACTGTAGCATCTAAGCAAACGTGCATGCGATATGTTGCACATTTATTTCTAATCAGCTAGCGGACGCAAGTGGAAACAACATTTTGAATTGAATCATACAAAAGAGGATTTTGGATTGTTTATTACGGTGCGCGTATGGTGCTGCACCTGTCCGTCCAGAATCTGATGGCTTGTTGGTTTGGAGTAGTTATCATGACGCCGATTGACAGACAATGCCTTGGAGTGGGTTCGGATCGGTAGGTTCATGTTTTGGTCGAGTGCATTCCGTGCATTTGTCGCGCCACAGCGGTAGACCCGGCAGCACCAAAGTCAAAACAAAAACCTTCCCCGAGTGTGGACTGCTATGCTAAGTTCTTCTTCTTATTATTATTATTATTGGCGTAATAGCCAACGCGATCATAGCGGCCTTTTCAGGTCTTGAGTAGCACGTAGCCGGATAGTCAGCCCTTGCTACGGCGGACGGTTCATACGCGGTTAGAACCCACGACGGGCATGCAGATGTGAGGAATGACGGCGGTGCCGCGGGACCGCTCCTATCCAGCGGGGTAACTTGCATACTGCCACACTGTCTCCTGCCACATTGTCTGCTTCCCGATGCATACGCTGCAGGCAGGGGGAAGGATGCACCTCCACGATAGAAAAAAACACCGTCATGAACCAGTGGTGGACCTAACGGTAGGCGGACTAGGGGGTCGCCGAAGATTTCTAGTCTGTAGTTTGCCGTATGTCTACAAGTGGACAGATTATTAGCGACAAGGGTCCCCGGAAAGATGGTCGTTGGTGCCCCGTGGCTGGAGAACCATTTGCACCTCCCTCCCCCCATGGCGACAACAATTTTAGGGCCTGTGACCGATGATCGTAGGGGTCCCATGGCCACCACCCCCCTCCCCTCCCCCATCCGCTGGCAATTTAAGTATACTGTTCAATCTTCCAACAGCTGTGTGTCAGTACCCCCTCCTCAGGGCCTCAATTCGTCTTTCCGCCTTTCATGAACACCTTCCTTTCTTTGACCGATGGATCATAACAATCCGGAAAAAACACATTTGGCGACAGTTTTGCACACACACGCACACTCACACCCTTGCGCAGACGGCTCAGCATATCTGTGTAATCTACAACATACGAAAGCAAAAGCTTAGTGTAACAAAGTTATGCTTAATGCTTAACACGTTCAGTTCGATGGCAGGCCCCAGGGACTGCCAGTGGACTTTCCAGCCTGCGTTCTAGGTGCTGGTGGAAAGGAAAGTTGATGAAAATCAGCGCCGGGATGAACGTGTTAATGCGAATTAGGATTCAGCGCGTTTCACAGCAAACCCCCCAGCGTTAGTTAGCGATTCCTTAGTCATTTTTACATTGCAGCAATTGTTATTGCGCCTTTTTTTTTTTGATTTGTGAAAATTCAAATGCATCGCAGCAATGTGTGTAAACGGTTTTTTAAGCGCCACAGCAACTCATGAGCATTGTCCACACGCGAGAAAGAGATAGCGCTATCGAGGGAAAAAGCACGGACGACGGCTGACAGCAATTGGCCGTCTGACGCACCAACACATTCAAACTTTCGACAGCGCGCTTAGTCGAGGGGTACGAGGCGGAGCCAGGGACGGGTAGCTCGACGAGCTGCTTGACAAATTTGCCATTGGAGGGAAAAAGATGGCATGATAAAATTCGCTTTGCGCAGCGGGACAATATTGGCGCGCGTGCCCGCTGCGCAAATTCGAGCAGTTTCCAGCGCAGGAAATGTACCAAAATCTGCGCTGGCCAGCGCAGATTTTGGCTGGTCTCCCGCGCTGGACTTCAGCGATTCCTGCGCTGGGTTGAGCAAGTTTAGCGCCATCTGTTGGTGAAATGGACGAACTATTTATGGCGGCGGAGCAAAAAAAACGGTCAAAAAATTTAAAAATATTGGCGCCCTATTTTTCGTCCGCTTCTTCTCCCTCCCTCACCCTGCCTTGCCTAACTTGCGCTTCTGCCCGTGCCTTTCGCCTCCAGCTGATTGGCTGTTGCGGTGTATGCGTTGATACTCATATGTGCATTGCGGTTGTGTATTGTTATTGGTGGGTGTTAGCATTTATTAATTTGTGAGTGACCTTGAGACGCCGTGGGAGAAGCTGGTTGGGTTGGTTTGGGATTTAAAGTGTTATCGGTGTATTGATGGTTTATTTTATTTCGTGCCGCTGCTGATGAGACCATTCGATGCCCCTGCCAATTGAGGGTGAAGAAGCCTATTTAAAACAAGCGTAGGAGAACGTCTAACACTAATCTAATATTTTTTATTTGAACATGTTTGATGCTTCAACGACCTTCTAAGCATCATGTAGCACAATGTATAGTGGCTATAATTTTTTTTTTAATGTGCCGAAATCTGTCTCGAGTTTTCGGGTCTCGATACACACACGCACACACACAGCGCGGGGAAAGTGACCGTTCACTCTATCATGTCGCGATTCCCACCCCGCCCGGCGCTAGAGATGAGGATGCGCTACAAGAAAGCTGAACCAGCCTTTCTTCCGATAAGGTAGCCGTACTCGCTCGTGCGTGTGCGTGGGTTCGTAGGTGCGTTATCGCGTGCGCGCTTTCGTGGGTGCGTGCTCGCGTGCGCGCTTACGTGCATATGTGTGTGCGCGCATACGTTCATGTGTGTGTGTGTGTGTGTGTGTGTGTGGTGTGTGTGTGTGTGTGTGTGGTGTGTGTGTGTGTGTGTGTGTGTGGTGTGTGTGTGTGTGTGTGTGTGTTGTGTGTGTGTGTGTGTGTGTGTGTGTGTGTGGTGTGTGTGTGTGTGTATGTGTGTGTGTGTGTGTTTTTTTTTTTGTTTTTCAAGGAGGGGGAATCTTCGAAAGATTCCCGTTGTCGCACGGGTGTTGACATGGGATTCTTACCCAGTAAACCCCTCCTTGGGCCATATACCCTTCCCCATGGGTTCACCTTTCGGTATGCTTCATGGGGAAGGGCTTATGCATTAGCATTTCATCCTCGCTACTGCACGATGAGCCAAAGTTCGCGAGACAGATTCGACAGTTATCACGCGAACACAAAACGGTCATGACGACGACGCGAAACACCAGGCACTAAACGACACTTTTTCCGCCGCGCACTCACGTGTTCACTAACACATACACTCACGACGAATTTAAATATCGCCGAGCTGCTGGTCTTGCTTCCATTTTTGGTGCAGCTTGGTCAGAATCAGACGCATTGTTGTTGCTGCTGCCTCCCATGAGTCGGTGTGCTGCAGCATGGCTTGTACCAGGTTAGAACGGCCCACCTCTACTCTGCAACTCTCGTTCAACTGCAGGCGTTCCTCGGCGAATCGGGGGCAGTGGAACATGACGTGGTCCACCGTCCCATCCTCATCCTTGCACACAGGGCACCGAGATGAAGAGGCGCGATTGAACCTGTGCAGATAGCTTCTAAAACAGCCGTGGCCGGAAAGAACCTGGGTGACAAAGTAGTCCACATCACCATGTTTCCTGTCTAGCCATGCTGCAACGTCGGGGATCAGCAAGTAGGTCCATCTTCCGTTCAACGAGTTACTCCACTCGTTCTGCCATTGCCGCATCGATGCTTGCCTTGAGGCTTTCTTGGCAGTCTCGGTGAAAGATTCCCCGCACGCGATTTCCGGAAGTTCTTCGAGTCCTCCTCGAGGGTGATGCGAAGAGGCATCATGCTCGCAATAACGCATACCGCTTCGTACGAAATGGTACGGTACGCGCTAGCAACACGCATGGCCAACTTCCTGTGCACCTTATTCACGGTGTTCTGGTGCTGCTTCTCCTGTAGTATATGCGCCCAAACCGGCGCTCCGTACCTCAACACCGAGATGGCGCAGTTAGCATGAAGGCGCCTAATGCTGCTACTCGGTCCGCCAATGTTTGGAGTGAATGCCGCTAGTGCATTTATTGCTTTCATGGCCTTCTTGCAGGCTTCCTCGAGGTGGCTCTTAAATTTCAGTCGGTCATCAATGACTACCCCAAGATACTTCAGCGATCTGGTAGACTCGACTTGTACAGTTCCTGCCATTATCGATGCTTTTTGGGGCACCTTGTGACTGCTGATGACGATGAACTCAGTCTTCGCATGCGCAATCTCTAGCTTTGCATCCCGCATCCACCGGTCAATCCGACCGACTGCGTCGGTGGCAACCATCTCTACCTTCTCAATAGACACGGCTGAGACAGTGATAGCGATGTCGTCTGCAAAACCAGTGATTTCGACACCAGGAGGGAGGACGAGGGTCAGTACTTCATCATACATGACGTTCCACAGGGTGGGACCAAGCACTGATCCCTGGGGTACGCCTGCGGTGATGGTTTTTGTTTTCACTCCTTCCGCCGTATCATACTGCAACACGCGACCGTCAAGATAATTCCTCAACAGCCTGCACAAGTGCGGGGGAATCTTCATGCGCTCTACCGCTGCCGCGATTGCCTCCCAACTAGCACTGTTGAAGGCATTCTTCACGTCGATGGTGATGAGCGCACAGTATCGGGCTCCACATCGCTTCCGTTGAAACGCCGCATTACCTTTTTCCAGCACCGCCAGTATCGCGTCCACTGTAGATCGTTTTTTCCGGAAGCCAAATTGACGGTCAGACAGACCGTGTGGTCCCTCAGTGTATTTTGTAAGGCGGTCCAAAATCACCATCTCTTGCACTTTGGCCAGGTTATCCACAAGCCCCAAGGGCCTCAAAGCTGAAGGGTGGCCAGGCGGCTTACCTGGCTTTGGTATCAAGACTAATTTCTGTCTTTTCCACATAGACGGAAACTGGCCGGTAGTCAGGGTGTTCATTAGCACGTTTCTGAACACATCAGGGTATGCCAACATAGCAGCCTTGATCGCCATATTGGGGATGCCATCTATCCCAGGAGCTTTGCCACATTTTAATCGATTAGCCAGGTTAATAATCTCCTGTCTCGTTACAGGCACAGGTCAGTCTCTGGCGTGTTGATCGTAGGACTGAGGTTCGGTGGTGCATGTGTTGGAAACAGGATTTCAATAATGCTCTTCAGCTTTACAGGACACTGTTCTACAGGTTCCGAAGACTTTACCTTGTTCATGAGTGTATTGAAGGCAAGTCCCCAGGGCTTCCGAGCGATTTCGTCGCATAGCTTGAGGAAGTGTTGCCTTTTACTGGCTTTAATCGCTCTTTTAAGATCTGACCTAGCCGCAATGTATACGATCCTGAGTTGCTGTTTGACTTCAGGGCATCTTTCTCGCTGCATTTTGCGCCGTGCTGCTACGCATTCAGCCCGTTGTCTTTTAATCGACGCGTTCCACCAGTACACAGGTGGTCGTCGTCCGTTAGGAGATTTTCTTCTTGGCATAGCGCCATCACAGGCTTTGGTAAGGGCTATCATGATTTGGGAGGCGCTGACGGCTTCGCCGAAATCTCCGAAAGCTAAGAGCTCCTTAAATAAATCCTCATTGAAGGATTCGGTTTTCCAGCCTCTACCACCAACTCGGGACCCATGCGCTGATGATGATGTTAGCCTATGCCCTTGGATGATGGCGTATCTGACAACATTATGGTCGCTGAGTGTGAGTGCATCACTAACTCGCCAGTTTAATCTCTCCGAGAAGGTGGGACTGCAGAGCGTAATATCAACGATTGATGTCCTCTCGTTTCTGTTGAACGTGGGGGTTGTGCCGGTATTTCCCAGCGTTACTCCCAGCCGGGCGAAGCTTTCGAGAACAGCATCACCTCTGCTATTAGTTCGCTTGCTCCCCCATTCAACAGCCCAGGCATTGAAATCACCGGCAATTACAAGTGGTCTATGCCCATCCAGCTCTGCTATGAGGTTGTCTAACATAACATGGAACCTCTCTAGCTCCCAACTTGGGGGAGCATAACAGCTGCAGAAAAACACTCCATTACTTCAGCTATGCAGAAACCCTCGAAGGTGTTTGATACTACCCGTTGTATTGGGTACCTGCCTGTCACCCATATTGCAGCGTTCCCAGTCTTATCTGCCACCCAGCTACTAGAGTCTGTTGGAGCGCTGTATGGCTCAGAGACTATGGCAATATCTCCTATCTCTTCCACCATCACCTGGCTCAGTAGTGCCTGTGCCTCTTCACAATGGTTTAGGTTTATCTGGACTACTTCCATGGTGCTGTTTTCTTAGCCGCCGGACAGAGTGCTCCGCTAGAGTGATGCGCGTTGGATCCATCTGGACAAAGCACACATCGTGGTGGCTGACGACACGTAGCAGCGAAGTGCCCTTTTTCCCCGCAGCGCAGGCAGCAGTCCCTTCTGTCTGGCCCACAGCAGTCCTGAGAAATGTGGTCGGTTTGCCAGCAGCGGTAACATCTTCTGCTCGGTATATTTATACGCACCGGGCAGACTGACCAACCGATTTGCACTTTTCCTGCTCCTGTAACCACCGACACTAGCTTTACCGGGAGTTTCACTAGAGCGGTCTGCATACCAGAGAAGGAAGGCTTCATCGTTACCTCGACTTTATAGCCTTCGAGGCCAGTTATCTGGTTTCTCAATCCCTCTCTACGTCAGCTGCTTCCGTTTCTTCGTCGATGAAACGAATTTCTACTGTCTCCATTTGTCCCAAAGACTTTACGTTGCCAGCTTCACCAATGGCTTGTTGGATCTTTCCGGAAAAGCTTTCGCACTCCGTTTGATCACTTTTCTTAAGCTCAAATAGCAATCCTCCATTTTTAGTGCTTCTTATTCGAGCAACTTGTTTGCCGAACGACTGAAGCTCAGGGTCAGCTTTAAGCTTGCGGAGGATGTCTTTGTGCGTTGATACTTCAGTGGTCTCAACTAGGATTGCCTCCGTTTTTGGACGTCGCGGTACGGGTTTAACTGGGCCGTTGTGTTCACTCGCTCTTGTTTGCTTACCCTCCGCCATGGCTCCCATCTTCTTCTTGCGTTGGGCTTTTTTGCTGACAACCGTGCTCCATAGCTCACCGTTCTCTGAGTTTTTTCCCCCTTCGCTATACTCTGCATCTGGACGGTTACAAGAGGGAGCATCGTTTTTTGCTCGTTTAGCGTCCTCTGCTTCCTCTGGCGTTCTCACTTTCCTACTTCTCTTCCCAGTCATAGGTGTTTCTGGAGGTTCCGATTGGACCTCGCGAAGCGCCTTTTCAGCCCTCTCCGCTCGCAACTTCATAGACAACATCTCCCGTTCGATACACGATAACGCCGAGAGGATGCTCACTGACATCTTTTTGATGGGAGCATGTACATTGTTCCGATCCTTCGTGTACGTATGCAGCTCCCTTGCTACCACCAGGGCTTCTTGCAGTTTGCTGGCACTAACCTCGAAACCCACTTCCTTGATAGGATGGGAAGTTTCCTGGCACTCCATGCTGGCTGAAGTCGGCTCTTCCGGCGTAACTTCAACGACATCCACCGCCGGTGATACAAAACCCTGCACATTATCATCCGGGGGCGATCTTGGCGTCTTGTTGCTACGTCCAAAAAAGGCGCCTATGTCCTTAAGGGCAGACCCTAGCGGACGAGGATGAAGCGATTCGTTCCCGTTCATTCCGTTAGGCGAATCCAGACACGCAGCGCATTTAGTTCTTTGAGTGTATGCGCACCCTAAGACGTTAACCGCGCACGGTACGTGTATACGCACCTAATGCTTCTTCCGCACTCACGCACTACGTTAACACAAAGGCACTCACGCACTCGAAGATCGTAAAACACTCACTACGCACACAGTATACCGGTGGTGTTTGGACACAACAACGCAACAAACGCAACGATAAGTCACTGGAACTCACAGAACTCACGTTCGAGTCACTCACGCACTGGGTGCCACTTTGCTTCACCAGCACAATTACACTACTCGCTAAACTCAAGTGTGCGTAAAGGCACCCGCAATACCGAACTATACTTCACGCGCACTATCAATATTTGAGAGGTACAGTGTGTATCCTAAATGCACGAGATACTTTCCACGGCAACACCACTACAAACAACCGCACTTTCTTCGAAAACGACCTTGTTCTATAGTGGCGGCTTCACCCGCGTTCCACAAGACTAGCACGTTCCGCGCTTCTGCCCCTCAGAAGAAAAAGGCCCGCGGACAGAACCCGCTATACGCACGGAAACCACAGGCAGAACCAAACTCCTTGTCAAGGAAAAGCACCAGTGAATCGCACCAAAAACACTATAAAAAACAGTTTCGATCAGAAGCGACAGCAAAATCACGTCCTTCATGACTCAAAGCCAATCAGCCAATCCCAATCCCCCCCGTCCTTCAATGTGTGTGTGTGGTGTGTGGTGTGTGTGTGTGTGTGTGTTGTGTGTGTGTGTGTGTGTGTGTGTGTGTGTGTGTGTGTGGTGTGGTGTGTGGTGTGTGTGTGTGTGTGTGTGTGTGTGTGTGTGTGTGTGTGTGTTGTGTGTGTGTGTGTGTGTGTGTGTGTGTGTTGTGTGTGTGTGTGTGTATGTGTGTGTGTGTGTGTTTTTTTTTTTTGTTTTACAAGGAGGGGGAATCTTCGAAAGATTCCCGTTGTCGCACGGGTGTTGACATGGGATTCTTACCCAGTAAACCCCCTCCTTGGGCCATATACCCTTCCCCATGGGTTCACCTTTCGGTATGCTTCATGGGGAAGGGCTTATGCATTAGCATTTCATCCTCGCTACTGCACGATGAGCCAAAGTTCGCGAGACAGATTCGACAGTTATCACGCGAACACAAAACGGTCATGACGACGACGCGAAACACCAGGCACTAAACGACACTTTTTCCGCCGCGCACTCACGTGTTCACTAACACATACACTCACGACGAATTTAAATATCGCCGAGCTGCTGGTCTTGCTTCCATTTTTGGTGCAGCTTGGTCAGAATCAGACGCATTGTTGTTGCTGCTGCCTCCCATGAGTCGGTGTGCTGCAGCATGGCTTGTACCAGGTTAGAACGGCCCACCTCTACTCTGCAACTCTCGTTCAACTGCAGGCGTTCCTCGGCGAATCGGGGGCAGTGGAACATGACGTGGTCCACCGTCCCATCCTCATCCTTGCACACAGGGCACCGAGATGAAGAGGCGCGATTGAACCTGTGCAGATAGCTTCTAAAACAGCCGTGGCCGGAAAGAACCTGGGTGACAAAGTAGTCCACATCACCATGTTTCCTGTCTAGCCATGCTGCAACGTCGGGGATCAGCAAGTAGGTCCATCTTCCGTTCAACGAGTTACTCCACTCGTTCTGCCATTGCCGCATCGATGCTTGCCTTGAGGCTTTCTTGGCAGTCTCGGTGAAAGATTCCCCCGCACGCGATTTCCGGAAGTTCTTCGAGTCCTCCTCGAGGGTGATGCGAAGAGGCATCATGCTCGCAATAACGCATACCGCTTCGTACGAAATGGTACGGTACGCGCTAGCAACACGCATGGCCAACTTCCTGTGCACCTTATTCACGGTGTTCTGGTGCTGCTTCTCCTGTAGTATATGCGCCCAAACCGGCGCTCCGTACCTCAACACCGAGATGGCGCAGTTAGCATGAAGGCGCCTAATGCTGCTACTCGGTCCGCCAATGTTTGGAGTGAATGCCGCTAGTGCATTTATTGCTTTCATGGCCTTCTTGCAGGCTTCCTCGAGGTGGCTCTTAAATTTCAGTCGGTCATCAATGACTACCCCAAGATACTTCAGCGATCTGGTAGACTCGACTTGTACAGTTCCTGCCATTATCGATGCTTTTTGGGGCACCTTGTGACTGCTGATGACGATGAACTCAGTCTTCGCATGCGCAATCTCTAGCTTTGCATCCCGCATCACCGGTCAATCCGACCGACTGCGTCGGTGGCAACCATCTCTACCTTCTCAATAGACACGGCTGAGACAGTGATAGCGATGTCGTCTGCAAAACCAGTGATTTCGACACCAGGAGGGAGGACGAGGGTCAGTACTTCATCATACATGACGTTCCACAGGGTGGGACCAAGCACTGATCCCTGGGGTACGCCTGCGGTGATGGTTTTTGTTTTCACTCCTTCCGCCGTATCATACTGCAACACGCGACCGTCAAGATAATTCCTCAACAGCCTGCACAAGTGCGGGGGAATCTTCATGCGCTCTACCGCTGCCGCGATTGCCTCCCAACTAGCACTGTTGAAGGCATTCTTCACGTCGATGGTGATGAGCGCACAGTATCGGGCTCCACATCGCTTCCGTTGAAACGCCGCATTACCTTTTTCCAGCACCGCCAGTATCGCGTCCACTGTAGATCGTTTTTTCCGGAAGCCAAATTGACGGTCAGACAGACCGTGTGGTCCCTCAGTGTATTTTGTAAGGCGGTCCAAAATCACCATCTCTTGCACTTTGGCCAGGTTATCCACAAGCCCCAAGGGCCTCAAAGCTGAAGGGTGGCCAGGCGGCTTACCTGGCTTTGGTATCAAGACTAATTTCTGTCTTTTCCACATAGACGGAAACTGGCCGGTAGTCAGGGTGTTCATTAGCACGTTTCTGAACACATCAGGGTATGCCAACATAGCAGCCTTGATCGCCATATTGGGGATGCCATCTATCCCAGGAGCTTTGCCACATTTTAATCGATTAGCCAGGTTAATAATCTCCTGTCTCGTTACAGGCACAGGGTCAGTCTCTGGCGTGTTGATCGTAGGACTGAGGTTCGGTGGTGCATGTGTTGGAAACAGGATTTCAATAATGCTCTTCAGCTTTACAGGACACTGTTCTACAGGTTCCGAAGACTTTACCTTGTTCATGAGTGTATTGAAGGCAAGTCCCCAGGGCTTCCGAGCGATTTCGTCGCATAGCTTGAGGAAGTGTTGCCTTTTACTGGCTTTAATCGCTCTTTTAAGATCTGACCTAGCCGCAATGTATACGATCCTGAGTTGCTGTTTGACTTCAGGGCATCTTTCTCGCTGCATTTTGCGCCGTGCTGCTACGCATTCAGCCCGTTGTCTTTTAATCGACGCGTTCCACCAGTACACAGGTGGTCGTCGTCCGTTAGGAGATTTTCTTCTTGGCATAGCGCCATCACAGGCTTTGGTAAGGGCTATCATGATTTGGGAGGCGCTGACGGCTTCGCCGAAATCTCCGAAAGCTAAGAGCTCTTAAATAAATCCTCATTGAAGGATTCGGTTTTCCAGCCTCTACCACCAACTCGGGACCCATGCGCTGATGATGATGTTAGCCTATGCCCTTGGATGATGGCGTATCTGACAACATTATGGTCGCTGAGTGTGAGTGCATCACTAACTCGCCAGTTTAATCTCTCCGAGAAGGTGGGACTGCAGAGCGTAATATCAACGATTGATGTCCTCTCGTTTCTGTTGAACGTGGGGGTTGTGCCGGTATTTCCCAGCGTTACTCCCAGCCGGGCGAAGCTTTCGAGAACAGCATCACCTCTGCTATTAGTTCGCTTGCTCCCCCATTCAACAGCCCAGGCATTGAAATCACCGGCAATTACAAGTGGTCTATGCCCATCCAGCTCTGCTATGAGGTTGTCTAACATAACATGGAACCTCTCTAGCTCCCAACTTGGGGGAGCATAACAGCTGCAGAAAAACACTCCATTTACTTCAGCTATGCAGAAACCCTCGAAGGTGTTTGATACTACCCGTTGTATTGGGTACCTGCCTGTCACCCATATTGCAGCGTTCCCAGTCTTATCTGCCACCCAGCTACTAGAGTCTGTTGGAGCGCTGTATGGCTCAGAGACTATGGCAATATCTCCTATCTCTTCCACCATCACCTGGCTCAGTAGTGCCTGTGCCTCTTCACAATGGTTTAGGTTTATCTGGACTACTTCCATGGTGCTGTTTTCTTAGCCGCCGGACAGAGTGCTCCGCTAGAGTGATGCGCGTTGGATCCATCTGGACAAAGCACACATCGTGGTGGCTGACGACACGTAGCAGCGAAGTGCCCTTTTTCCCCGCAGCGCAGGCAGCAGTCCCTTCTGTCTGGCCCACAGCAGTCCTGAGAAATGTGGTCGGTTTGCCAGCAGCGGTAACATCTTCTGCTCGGTATATTTATACGCACCGGGCAGACTGACCAACCGATTTGCACTTTTCCTGCTCCTGTAACCACCGACACTAGCTTTACCGGGAGTTTCACTAGAGCGGTCTGCATACCAGAGAAGGAAGGCTTCATCGTTACCTCGACTTTATAGCCTTCGAGGCCAGTTATCTGGTTTCTCAAATCCCTCTCTACGTCAGCTGCTTCCGTTTCTTCGTCGATGAAACGAATTTCTACTGTCTCCATTTGTCCCAAAGACTTTACGTTGCCAGCTTCACCAATGGCTTGTTGGATCTTTCCGGAAAAGCTTTCGCACTCCGTTTGATCACTTTTCTTAAGCTCAAATAGCAATCCTCCATTTTTAGTGCTTCTTATTCGAGCAACTTGTTTGCCGAACGACTGAAGCTCAGGGTCAGCTTTAAGCTTGCGGAGGATGTCTTTGTGCGTTGATACTTCAGTGGTCTCAACTAGGATTGCCTCCGTTTTTGGACGTCGCGGTACGGGTTTAACTGGGCCGTTGTGTTCACTCGCTCTTGTTTGCTTACCCTCCGCCATGGCTCCCATCTTCTTCTTGCGTTGGGCTTTTTTGCTGACAACCGTGCTCCATAGCTCACCGTTCTCTGAGTTTTTTCCCCCTTCGCTATACTCTGCATCTGGACGGTTACAAGAGGGAGCATCGTTTTTTGCTCGTTTAGCGTCCTCTGCTTCCTCTGGCGTTCTCACTTTCCTACTTCTCTTCCCAGTCATAGGTGTTTCTGGAGGTTCCGATTGGACCTCGCGAAGCGCCTTTTCAGCCCTCTCCGCTCGCAACTTCATAGACAACATCTCCCGTTCGATACACGATAACGCCGAGAGGATGCTCACTGACATCTTTTTGATGGGAGCATGTACATTGTTCCGATCCTTCGTGTACGTATGCAGCTCCCTTGCTACCACCAGGGCTTCTTGCAGTTTGCTGGCACTAACCTCGAAACCCACTTCCTTGATAGGATGGGAAGTTTCCTGGCACTCCATGCTGGCTGAAGTCGGCTCTTCCGGCGTAACTTCAACGACATCCACCGCCGGTGATACAAAACCCTGCACATTATCATCCGGGGGCGATCTTGGCGTCTTGTTGCTACGTCCAAAAAAGGCGCCTATGTCCTTAAGGGCAGACCCTAGCGGACGAGGATGAAGCGATTCGTTCCCGTTCATTCCGTTAGGCGAATCCAGACACGCAGCGCATTTAGTTCTTTGAGTGTATGCGCACCCTAAGACGTTAACCGCGCACGGTACGTGTATACGCACCCTAATGCTTCTTCCGCACTCACGCACTACGTTAACACAAAGGCACTCACGCACTCGAAGATCGTAAAACACTCACTACGCACACAGTATACCGGTGGTGTTTGGACACAACAACGCAACAAACGCAACGATAAGTCACTGGAACTCACAGAACTCACGTTCGAGTCACTCACGCACTGGGTGCCACTTTGCTTCACCAGCACAATTACACTACTCGCTAAACTCAAGTGTGCGTAAAGGCACCCGCAATACCGAACTATACTTCACGCGCACTATCAATATTTGAGAGGTACAGTGTGTATCCTAAATGCACGAGATACTTTCCACGGCAACACCACTACAAACAACCGCACTTTCTTCGAAAACGACCTTGTTCTATAGTGGCGGCTTCACCCGCGTTCCACAAGACTAGCACGTTCCGCGCTTCTGCCCCTCAGAAGAAAAAGGCCCGCGGACAGAACCCGCTATACGCACGGAAACCACAGGCAGAACCAAACTCCTTGTCAAGGAAAAGCACCAGTGAATCGCACCAAAAACACTATAAAAAACAGTTTCGATCAGAAGCGACAGCAAAATCACGTCCTTCATGACTCAAAGCCAATCAGCCAATCCCAATCCCCCCCCGTCCTTCAATGTGTGTGTGTGTGTGTGTGTGTGTGTGTGTGTGTGTGTGTGTGTGTGTGTGTGTGTGTGTGTGTGTGTGTGTGTGTGTGTGTGTGTGTGTGTGTGTGTGGTGTGTGTGTGGTGTGTGTGTGTGTGTGTGTGTGTGTGTGTGTGTGTGTGTGTGTGTGTGGTGTGTGTGTGTGTGTGTGTGTGTGTGTGGTGTGTGTGTGTGTGGTGTGTGTGTGTGTGTGTGTGTGTGTGTGTGTGTGTGTGTGTGTGTGTGTGTGTGTGTGTGTGTGTGTGTGTGTGTGTGTGTGTGTGTGTGTGTGTGTGGTGTGTGTGTGTGTGTGTGTGTGTGTGTGTGTGTGTGTGTGTGTGTGTGTGTGTGTGTGTGTGTGTGTGTGTGTGTGTGTGTGTGGTGTGTGTGTGTGTGTGTGTGTGTGTGGGTGTGTGTGTGTGTGTGTGTGTGTGTGTGTGTGTGTGTGTGTGTGTGTGTGTGTGTGTGTGTGTGTGTGTGTGTGTGTGTGTGTGTGTGTGTGTGTGTGTGTGAGTTTGAGGGCGCGTGTTATTGTGTTCGGGTGTTTGCGTGTGTTTGGAAACCCCTAAACTATTTGATTCTTATGCGTACACACTTAAAAATACTTCACGACCTCGGTAAAAAAAACTGCCGAAATCCGTCGGCTCTTTCGATTCTTGCTGATATGTCAGTTGAAAAAACCCAGTAGCCGAAAATCAGTACCATTTAAAACTGAAATATCAGTTAAATAAAAATTTTAACCGAAACTCGGCAACACAACATGCCGAGCACATACGTTAACACTGCTGTCACCGAGATAATCCGTCAAAATAACCGAGAATTCAGCTTTACTACTTGGATTAGCCGAGGCTCGGTATTCTATCTGTCATTCGCCATTCTGTTAATTTCGTGCTAATGAAACGAAAACCTTTCGGAGTGAGTGTGAAGAAATTGATGTAAAATAAAAAATGTAAAAAAAAAGTGAAAAAGAGTCTCTCAGCGTGAAAAAAAAGAGAATCAGTAGCGTGCGATCGAGCACAGGTATGAAGCGGGGTTGGGGCTAGGAAACTCCATCAGCGCACGCAACCGGTGCTCTTCAGAGCGTTGCTCGTAGCAGTCCCTATTTAAGGATCAGATGTGGAAGCTAATCCGGTTGGTTCAACCTTTGCCAGACCGTTCAGACCTCCAGGATTCATTTCCGGTCACCTACACGAGGTAAGTATCAACACTCGATCACATGAAATCTAAAAAGGGTTTACTCAGACTTGTTTCACTCTGCCCGCTTTACAGAACCGTGCCTGTACCAGTGCCCGCTCCTTGTCCGGCTCATTTTCCTGTACCGGTACCACATCCAAACGCTGTGCCCCATCCGGCGGTTGAATCGGCGCCTGTCCCAACGCTTTCCATCACATAAAAAAACCCATTTGATACGCAAATAAAATCACTAAAATAAAAATAAAATGTTTTTATATTTTGCCGAAATCTCGATTTGTTCTAACCGAATATCTCGGTTAAACGTAAACGTCAAAACAAAATGACATTAACCGAGATGTCGGCAACAGAAATTTAACCGAGATCTTTGCCGAGATCTCAGTTGTGCAGATCTCGGCAAAAATTAACCGAGATTCGGCAAAATTTTTTAAGAGTGTACATTTTCATCCGCTGCGTCTACAAAATACCACGCATTCTCGATCTCGCTACCTGAGAGACAACACAACCATTGGCATTTGGCATCTTTGCGATCGGCTCTGCTGTTGGGGGTATTAAAAAGACACACTGTAGCATCTAAGCAAACGTGCGTGCGATATGTTGCACATTTATTTCTAAATCAGCTAGCGGACCCAAGTGGAAACAACATTTTGAATTGAATCCATACAAAAGAGGATTTTGGATTTGTTTATTACGGTGCGCGTATGGTGCTGCACCCGTCCGTCCAGAATCTGATGGCTTGTTGGTTTGGAGTAGTTATCATGACGCCGATTGACAGACAATGCCTTGGAGTGGGTTCGGATCGGTAGGTTCATGTTTTGGTCGAGTGCATTCCGTGCATTTGTCGCGCCACAGCGGTAGACCCGGCAGCACCAAAGTAAAAACAAAAACCTTCCCCGAGTGTGGACTGCTATGCTAAGTTCTTCTTCTTATTATTATTATTATTGACGTAATAGCCAACGCGATCATGCCGGCCTTTTCAGGTCTTGAGTAGCACGTAGCCGGATAGTCAGCCCTTGCTACGGCGGACGGTTCATACGCGGTTAGAACCCACGACGGGCATGCAGATGTGAGGAATGACGGCGGTGCCGCGGGACCGCTCCTATCCAGCGGGTAACTTGCATACTGCCACACTGTCTCCTGCCACATTGTCTGCTTCCCGATGCATACGCTGCAGGCAGGGGGAAGGATGCACCTCCACGATAGAAAAAAACACCGTCATGAACCAGTGGTGGACCTAACGGTAGGCGGACTAGGCGGTCGCCGAAGATTTCTAGTCTGTAGTATGCCGTATGTCTACAAGTGGACAGATTATTAGCGACAAGGGTCCCCGGAAAGATGGTCGTTGGTGCCCCGTGGCTGGAGAACCATTTGCACCTCCCCTCCCCCCATGGCGACAACAATTTTAGGGCCTGTGACCGATGATCGTAGGGGTCCCATGGCCACCACCCCCCTCCCCTCCCCCATCCGCTGGCAATTTAAGTATACTGTTCAATCTTCCAACAGCTGTGTGTCAGTACCCCCTCCTCAGGGGCCTCAATTCGTCTTTCCGCCTTTCATGAACACCTTCCTTTCTTTGACCGATGGATCATAACATTCCGGAAGAAATTACATTTGGCGACAGTTTTGCATACACACGCACACTCACAACCATGCGCAGGATGCTTAGCATTGGTCGATCTATGTATTGGTAGATCTATGTAATCCACAACAGACGAAAGCAAAAGCTTAGTGTTATGCTTAATGCTTAGCACGTTCAGTTCGATGGCAGGCCCCAGGGACTGCCAGTGGACTTTCCAGTATGCCGATTTCACAATCAGCTTACGTTCTAGATGCCGGCGGAACGGAATGTTGATGAAAATCAGCGCCGGGCTGAACGTGTTAGAGCGAATTACGGTTCTGCGCGTTGCACAGCAAACCCTCCATCGTGCGCTAGTGATTCCGTAGCCATTTTTACATTGCATCGATTAAACTCATTGCGCTTTTTTGGTTTGATTTGTGAAAATGTAACTTCATCGCCGCAATGTTTGTTAACGGCATTTTTAGGCGCCACAACAACTCGCGAGCATTGACCACACGCGAGAAAGAGATGGCGCTATGGAGGGAAAAAGCACGGAGGGAAAAAGACGGCTGACAGCGATTGGCCGTCTGACGCACCAATACATCCAAACCTTCGGCAGCGCGCTCAGGCGAGGGGAATGAGGCGGAGCCAGGGACGGGCAGCTCGACAAGCTGCTCGACAAATTTGCCGTTGGAGAGAAAAGGAAGGCATGATAAAATTCTCAGAACGCCATAACGCCTTCCGTCGCTTTGCGCAGCGGGTGTTTAGTGATGGGTCAAGTAGCACTTTTTACTGTGTGGTGCGGTGCTAACACACACAATTAAGTGTGCGGTGTTATGGTGGTACCACTTTTGTGCAACCGCACAATTTTGTGCAACCGCACGATTTTATGCAACCGCACAATTGTGTGGTACCGCACAATTTTGTGGTACCGTACAATTTTGTGCTATAGCACAATTTTATGCGCGTACTATTTTGCGCGCGCACTCCCCAGCCGCAAAATCGGGTTTTCGCCGCGATTTTCGACCAAGCGAAAATAAAAATTATGCCATTTGTATGGGGCAAACACACACACACGAATTATGGTTGTTGATTATGGGTGGGAAGATTATGGTTATGACTTCTGTTTCACTCTCGCTCACAGACGATGATGTCCCGTCGCATTCTCGCCATGTTAGCGGCTTAACGGTATGGTTGTTGCTGCTCTTTCTCGCACGTGAGGGAGTTTTCTTTGTCCTTGTTTTTCCCGTGTGTGACATTGGCTGCGAATCCTCTTGATGCTCTAAAGCGTTTTGTGACTAACACAACCACAAACACAGTATTATGATGTTTGTAGATTTGGGACATATTTTGGTAAACTTTTTATGCGGTCGAGCAACAATCAAATGCCGCATGGTGTATACTCTTTAAACCAAACGGCAATCAGCTGCAATCTTTTCATCGTCACTCTGGTGCTCTCTTCGACCAGCGCCCCGATTCACTGAACGCATGCTGTGATGAGACCGGTTCCTACGAGGCCAGACGAGATCGATTCTTATTCGAACAATTTCCCGGATAGAAAGAACCGACTATTCGATAGCGTGATTTGAGTAAGGTTAAGAAGTCGTTTCAGCCCTGTCTACAGCATTGTTCGTTATGTCAAAGAAGAAGAAGAAAATGTGTACGGGAGGCTATGAGCTTGCAATGCTGCACGCGGCCTCAGTGCGTGGGGGATGGCGAAATAACCTGTACAACAAAGAGAGCAGGGAGATGGTAGGAAGCTGTGGGGTCTTATCGGCCACGGGGTGCAATCGACCAAGTGATTCCATGAAGCGCTAGTATGTGGTCAGCGAGTGCGCTAGGTAGTTCGGCAGGCGCCAATCCGACCCGTGGGTGCAACGAGTTCGAGCGGACACAAATGAACTGGATCGTTTACGGATGGTTCCGACAGAGAAGGATTACGCTGGATCCTTTCGTCGGGGCCCCACGCGAGCGCTTAGTTTGGTTTGGCCTCTGGTTAATCCGCCCCTGCCCTCACTATTGTTTGCCTTAAAGCTTACGGCAAATACAGTTTACATTTGTTATTCTAAACTATGTTAGCACTATTGAACAGCAATACGAAAGAAAAGGAATGGGAAGGAAAGAAGGAGAAAGGGAGTAAATAAATGGGGAACTAACCAGAGCGGAAGGGAGCCTACGAGCAGGAAGGGTGATAGTCGAAGAGGTGAGATGAGAAGATGAAAGCGGGGATTACGTGTAGTAGCGTTCACTGTTCCGAAGCGACGATGGGCTCTAAACAATAGGGGACGAGAGCGAAGCGAATTGGATGGAGCATACAGGAACGGGGAGGACATACAGGAAGGGATAAACATGCATTTTCTGTGCTTATTTCTGTATTGTCCACATTGTCCACATCAATCTTATGAGCTGCGGATCGTACAAAGCTTCTACATCTTTTCTTATTTGACACAGTAACCATTGCTTTTCTGCCAGCCTCAGACACTTCTTCTTCTTGGCGCAATGACCTACGCGGTCATGCCGGATAATTAACCGTTGCTACGATAGACGGTCCAGATGAGGCTTGAACCCATGGCGAGCATGTTGCTAAATCGTGCGAGTTGACGTAACCTCTTACTAATTGGTTTACCCATAGCGGAATAGCCAGTCCTTTGCCACTAGGATCATACGGTGCTTGAACCTAGGACGGGTATGTTGTTGTGTTGTGTTCGGGTAGCACGACAACGAGGGGCAGCCGAAATCAACCAAGCCATCCATATAATGCGGGGACGCGTTAAGCAGCTTGGCGCGTGAAAGGTCCGGCTGCATCACCGGCATTAGAGGCTTCCGGGGGCCGGTCGCTACAGCCAATCCCCGAGCGCAGCCGCAGCGCTATCGACTATGCATGCAGCATACACGCCACTTACGCATCCTGCGTCAATCGCCAGGACAGCGACGGGCTAGAACACAACTTTCTATGCCATCCTCCAGACAGCGACATGGCTGCGCAGCACCATCCGCAACGATAATGCGTCTCCAAAAAAGGCGAGAGAAGGAGCAAGCCAGGCAAAGCGAGCGATGCGTGCGTCAGCCAAGCCGGGGCGGGTCGCTCCTCGCTTACAGCATCGAGCGAGAGGCGGGGGAGACGTTCCCCGGTAATTAGAATTAAAAGGGTACACCATGGTGGTTAAATCCTAACCTTCAATCCGGTGGGAGGGAGAGAGGAAGGGAGGGAGGGGTGGGAGAAGATTGGAGGGTTTATACATTATTAAAGAAAAAAATGATGGAAAGACAACATGTGTTCAATGATATCCCTCATTTTAATATTTGACCTTCCGTTGACTGTAACTAAGCATTGGTTGGCTTAACATGAGCGGACTAGTGCATTTTATGATCTTTTGTTTGAATTGTTTTTTTTTTGCACAAGGGGAACTAACTGCACTAACAAATAACATAAAACCAGTACGAAGCATGCATTCAATCGATCCGGCAAATAGCTCGAACGGTAAATCGATCCACACGACAACTTGCGCGTTGATCAAATCCAGATTCGAACGACGGCGCTCTAGCCAACGCGCAATACATCAGCAGCAAAAAAAAAACGGGAAGGAAAAAAACAATAACCCCAAGTCAAGCGCGCTAACACAAGGTCAAGCATTCCCCAATAACTGCTGGGAAAACGAAGGAGGTGGGGAAGGACGTCACTGAAAACGCGTATGATCTGGTAGAACGTATAAAGAAGACAGCAGATAAGCGATATCACTCCCACCACCATCATATGAACAGCTGGTGTGATCGCAACTACCGACCAGGAAGGAGTAAGGTGGAGGGCAAGATTATTTTTTCAGCCATCCATAAAATTTATTTTTTGTGTCTGCTATTCGATACAACAACCCTGGGCAATCCGCCACAATTTTTGCCATAAAACCCGTCTAAAACAATTCGCTTGGTCGAGTAACCTCTTAAACCGGACGTCGTTTGGATGTCGTGTGGACGTTCACCCGACGTCCACACGACGTCCGAAATCTTCAATTTTGCGGCTAGGGCTGTTTTGTGCTATGATGCAATTTTGTGCGCAAGCAATTTAGCGGAAGAGCACAATTTTTGGTAGAGCAAAATTTTGTAATAGATTACAATTTGAGGATAGAGCACAGTTTTGTGGTAGAGCACAGTTTTGAGCTATAGGACAATTTTGTGTGCGCACAGTTTTGCGCTGTAGTAAGTGTGTTACCACATTGAATGTGCGGTTCTATATTCTCGTGTTACGTCAGTTTGGTTAAGCGGACAGTTTTTGTGATGCGCTTTTATTGAGCACAATTGATGGGCTACGTACGAAAAATGTGCTGCACATAAACAATACATATACTACGCACAGTTTTGTTGTAACGCGTTATTGTTTTCTTCTGTTTTTTTTTTATTGTTAAAATGTTATGAATTTGAATATAAATAACAAAAATTATTCACTTTGGCTAAATTAAATTCACTTACAAATAGTCAATATTCTTACAGATAAGTTAAACACCACGCTAAAAATAAAGGTTTGTTTATCAGCTAGAAAATAAGAAAATCCAAGATGCTTAATTCTTTACTATGCCCTATTCATTCTTTACAGAGCCCGAATAGAAATCAAGGTGTCCAATTGAGGGTTTACGTCGCCCGAATAAGTATTTACGGCGACCAATAACATCTAAACGATGCCGGATTGGCTAGGTAAACCCTGTAATGATATTGTATTAGAATAAAACTTATATGAGGAGTGGTCCCGTGGTACAGTCGTCAACTCGAACGACTCAATAACATGCACGTCATGGGTTCAAGCCTACAACTTTCTCCTCGTAGCAAGGACTGACTATCCGGCTGCTTGATAATGAATACAGTCTCGAAAGCCGGCATGTCCGCGTAGAACGTTACGCCAAATAGAAGAAGAAAAATAAAACTAACAATGGGGCCCTTTCCGTTGTAAGTTCGTAGGCTGAAATTTCAGCCTGTCAGCTGTTTGCATTGTATAGCAGTTTTCGGGCAGCTATTTAAGTGTGTATAATATACAGGTGCGCTTATCCTAAGGTGTATGAATATAGAAGGCTGGTTGTTATCGCTTCTGCTTATGAATTAATGTTTTAAGAGTGTTTTGAGTATTCGTCAAGTCGCAAGAAAGCTTGTTTGAACAAAAGTTTTCACCCATTCTATTGAAAAGTGATATTCAAATTTTGTTTAAAAACATGTTATGAGACCACCTGGACTACATACACTTTGATTCTAGATTCCACCACGTGATCTCTTTGATGCACCCTGGGGTAAATGTAAACAACACCGTGTTTTCGAGCAGGTACTCGAATCTAATTCTAGCTTTGAGGCTAGAATAATCTAGACTGAAAATTGCAGGCTAGTTTTTTGTGTGGTTTTGTATGGAGTGTTTACATGATTTCAGCCTCCAACTGTCAAACTCCATACAAAAAACTGACTAGAATCGTGAAGGGCCCCAATAACAGCAATAACATGATCTTTAACGTCATCGATTTGATGGAGATGATTTCTTTGCTCAAAGTGAATAAAAGTATTTATTGTAAAGTAAAAATATTGTATTTCATATTAAAATTCATACCATTCAATGATTTTAAACTACAGAAGAATACAATAACGCGTTACAACAAAACTGTGCGTAGTATACTGTTTATGTGCAGCACATTTTTCGTGCGTAGCCCAACAATTGTGCTCAATTAAAAAAAGGGCATCACAAAAACTGTCCGCTTAACCAAACTGACGTAGCACAAGAATGTAGAACCGCACATTCAAAGTGGTAACACACTTACTACAGTTGCGCAAAACTGTGCTCTACCACAAAATTGTCATATAGCTCAAAACTGTGCTCTACCACAAAACTGTGCTCTACCACAAAACTGTGCTCTATCGCAAAATTGCTTGCGCACAAAATTGCATCATAGCACAAAATTGTGCACGTACGAAATTATGCTCTTGTACAAAATTGTGCTGTAGCACAAAATAGTGCGCGCACAAAACTATATCACAAAACTGTGCGGTACCACAAAATTGTGCGGTACCACACAATTGTGCGGTTGCATAAAATCGTGCGGTTGCTCAAAAGCGGTACCACCATAACACCGCACACTTAATTGTGTGTGTTAGCACCGCACCACACGGTAAAAAGTGCTACTTGACCCACTACTACCAGTGAACTTTCCATTATGCTGGTTTCACAATCAGCTTGCGTTCTAGATGCCGGCGGAACGGAAAGTTGCGGATTAGGGTTCTACGCATTGCACAGCAAACCCTCCATTGTGAGCTAGCGATTCTGTAGTCATTTTTACATTGCAGCGTTTGAACTCATTGCGCTTTTTTGTTTGATTTGTGAAAATTCAAATGCATTGCCGCAATGTTTGTTACCGGCTTTTTTAAGCGCCACAGTAACTCATGAGCATTGCCGCAATGTTTGTTACCGGCTTTTTTAAGCGCCACAGCAACTCATGAGCATTGACCATACGCGAGAAAGAGATAGCGCTATGGAGGGAAAAAGCACGGACGACGAATGACAGTGATTGGCCGTCTGACGCAAGGTGTGTTTATTTAGAAGGTGAATTATTAGCGCGTTTACCGGGCGCCATCATTGAGTATTCTTATGTCAAATCGCATACAATTTTCTATACCCCGCTCCAGCCCTTCCAGATTTTAATACCGAAGCACCCAGTACAGGCGTCCCCCGAGTTACGACCCCCTCGAGTTGCGACGATTCGCAGATACGACGATTTTTATTTTGACAGTGAAAAGTTGTCATCGAGAAGAAATTGATGTATATTTTTGAATTTCTGAGCTGATAACCGTTACACACACATTTCCAAAGATTCCACTACTACCCGTTATTGTATATCTATATCGTGTAAACGATTTTTTGTGTAAAATTAATACATTATCGAACATTGTTTCAAATAAAAACACGATATGATAGATTTCGACTCTTCAACTTCGGTTATAAACTTAAAATTGACAGATATTCGACATACGACCTTTTCGACTTACGCCTTGCGTTGGGCCTTTTTTTCGGTCCCAAATACAGTCGTATCTCGGGGGACACCTGTATTGTTATGTCAAGTCGTGAAATGTCAATTCGCTCTGAAGCAAAGTGGGTAGAAAGGAGGTGTCGTCATACAGAGCATTTGACCATCAAGGCTTTAGAAAAAAAGCACAAAACCAGGATCGACGGCAGTTGTCAAATGCGACGAATGTTGCTGGTATACGGGTATGATAAATGAATTGTTTTCGTTCAACAAATATTTGTATAGCTCTAAAAACTTGTATTTTGCATCTACACTTTATAAATCGGCATTTTCAACGTGATATTGCGGCTGCTGCCTGTAGACAAATATCGACGGCTGTTGTCAAACTGAATCTCAAAATGGCAACATGCCAAACGCTAAGAATACACCTCCTCTATATTCCACCTTGCTCTGAAGCACTTCACCTCCTAATATTCATACACCTTGGTCTGACGCACCAACACATCCAAATCTTCGACAGCACGTTCAGGCGAGGGGTATGATGCGGAGCCAGGGACGGGTAGCTCGACGAGCTGCTTGACAAATTTGCCGTTGGAGAGAAAAAGAGGGCATGATAAAATTCTCCAAACGCCATAATTTCTTCCGTCGCTTTGCACAGCGGGATGTTTTACAAAGGATTTGTCTACTGGTCGAAACTGACTTTTCAATTTCGATTACGATACAAGAAACATATACTAAAATGTTCAACGATGTATAATCGTTACAAATATCTGATAATGCGTTTTGGATGTCCTTAATGTTGTGGTCAACGTCCAGGGGGACGACAGTGTGTACACGCACACTGTCGCACACACTAAGCGCGTAAGGCTTAGTGTGTGCCGAGCAGAGTGTGCACGAAGGCCGATCGAGCAGGAGCTCTCGGCAGCGGCGCTCGGTGCGGCTGGCGCGCGGCCTACGTTGTAAAGTATCGTACGTTTTAACATATGTATATTTCGTGTGCATTTATTATAATGTAAAGTTTTAAGTGTTTCAATAAAGTAAAAGTTTTTAAACACAACACTTAACACCAACATTTAATGCTGAAACTTCATTCGCTCTAGCTGACCATCTAGTGACAGAACATCTTTTCAGTAATACGGTTGATTGATGTTGACCCTTGTTTTAATTATCCAATAACACTTTCCATCAATGAGTTGATGACGAAAAAAGTTTATACAATTTTCGTATGAAACTGAAGTAGTTAAAGGCTTTTTTGCAATTTTCAGCAGCAAAATTAGCTACTACATTTAAAGAGTGATTCGCGCACGGTATGAACATGGCACTTGGACTGTGTTGATTAATGCGAGCTTGTAAGCCCATATATATTCCTGACATATTTGATGCGTTATCAAATGATTGACCCCAACAGTGTGCAATATTTAATCCCAATTTTTCTAATTTTGCCAGATTTTCTTGTTCCAGATACAGTCGTTGCCACCTTATTTTGGCTCTAAGGCATCAATTTTTGACAGTGCGCATCAATTTTTGCCTCTAAGGTACCAGTTTTTGACAGTGCGCATCTGTGCGCATCTGTGCGTCCGTAAGTCATCAATTTTTTACTCCTGTAGGAATCATGACAATTTTACAAGGTATTCAAGCAGGTTTTTTGCAATTGATATCCCACATCTCATAAAAAATACAAAAACTGTGTAAATTGATTGTTTCTTGAGCGAAAATAATGACATTTTTGAAATTCAAAAGCTTTTGTTTACAGCTAAAAATACATGCTAATTTTTTCACTCCATTGAAACTTCTGAAATTGGCAAAACAATTGTTTAATTATTCGATCGATAAAATTATTCACTACTTAACTTAATTTTAATCATTTCCAAACACATAGTTTCAGACATTACTTAATAGCCGTGTTTTTTTAATGTAATTTCAAAAAATCATAATACTCACTTAAGTACTCAAGACAAGAGAGATAATTTCCCTTTCGATTGCTTTGCTCACTTTCATCATGTCCCCTGAAAGCCATACCTAAGCGGCCTAACGATTTTATAGTGCTGACTACTCGCCTTATCACTTCTCTCCAGTACTCTATAGTTCTTCCTTCTCCATTTCTAGAACTAACTCGGTATCAATTCTATTCACCGAACTTGATATTTTATATAAAAGATACATTGATCCTATATGCTCGTTCGATGCCTCGTGTTCCGATAAAAGGGCAGTGATAGTTATTCAATTTTGATTTAAGATTTGAAGAGGATTTAGAAAACAATACACAAGGATAGCAATATACACGTTACGCACACATTTGTATGCGATAGTGTTAGGAACATGATTATACTAGGATAATGATTAGATTTAAGAGAAATATAGAGCATTTGGAGTGGAGAACTCGAAGCAGACGGACGCAGCCCTTTTATCTTCTTAACTGGCGCAGTCTTAAAGCGAACAAGCATCCTTTCTCATCGCGGTTTATCCATCCCTGAGAGCATATCAGCGGAGTTGCGGAGAGAATCAAAGCGAAGGACACAAATTGCTCGAGAGCGGAGTGCGTACAAGCACGGAATTTGCTGAGAAACAGCGTACCACCTACGCATAATAGAGAAGAGACCACATCGACAGACAACTACAAGCACAAATAAAGCGTGTAAGTAGATTGACACGAGTGACATAAAAAGTGCAAAATCCACCACACACGATGAATCACGAAAATAATTTTACCCAAGAAGAGTTCTTGGAACACAAAAGGCGTTTAGCCGATACACAGAATAGCCTAGTCGAAGAAATGAATAAGATGAGGGCGGTTGTAAAAGATGATCCAATGCTTTCCTTTAAAACGCCAGATCCTATAAACAATTTACCAATATTTCATGGTAACAAAAATGAGACACAAGCTTGGATAGAAGATACTGAAGCAACGCTTAATCTTTTCGACACCTATAAGGGCACACAAACGTACGAACTTATTGTTCGAGCAGTGAAGAGCAAAATATTAGGAGAAGCGAGAGAAGCTTTGATAGCTGCGGGGAACTTTTTACACGTGGCCAGAGATAAAAGAAACGTTACAGAATTGCTTCGGTGAAAAACGACATCTCACGTCATATGTTCAATCACTTTTTTACGAACAACAAGGGAATAAAACGCTAACAGAGTTGTATCAAACCTTTAAAAAAACTCGATACACGCATAAAATCTGTAACTACAAATACTGAAGACTATAAGGATCCCAGCCAGGCAATGAATAAGTTCATTAGCTTACTAACACTAACGCGTTTCGTCGATGGACTAGATGGTCCAGTAGTGTCGCATGTCAGAAGCTGTAAACCGATAAATTTGGATGAGGCTTTTTCAGTAGTAAAAGAGTACACGAACGCGGCGTACAGAAAGAGTACGAATTACTCCAGCACATCACAACCACAGAGAAATGCAATACGCGGTAACAAACCTGTCTCAAACTACGACCGTACACGATCAGATAAATTTAAACCGACGAGTAAGAGAGATGACGATGTAACAATGAGAACAATGTTAGCAAAAATGCAGGTCAATAGCCATTAGTGATGGGCGTTTCGGAGCGCACCAACCGATTTTTTTCCGAAGCCGGCTCCGCTCCGACGGCTCCGGAGCCGGCTCCGCACCAACGGCTCCAGAGCCGGCGCCGCACCAACGGCTTCGGAGCCGGCTCTGCTCCGACGGCTCCGGAGCCAGCTCCGCACCCACGGTTCCGCATCCACGGCTCCGCACCAACGGCTCCGTAGCCGGCTCCGCACCCACGGTTCCGCATCCACGGCTCCGCACCAACGGCTCCGTAGCCGGCTCTGGACTAACAGCTCTGCACTCACGGCTCCATTCCAACGGCTGCGGAGCCGGTTTCGGGCCCACCGTTCCGGAGCCGGCGACGAATCAACAGCTCCGGACCAACGGCTTCGCACTAATGGTCCAATAGAAACATCATTGTATAATAGCGTAATAAAAAAAAACGAATATATCTTCTGGCACGTGCGGAAGCTAACACACGATCTGCTTGCAGTATTGAAATGCATGACGTTGTGTAGCATTCGTTAGTCTCGTCTTTCTTAACAATATTCAAAACTAATCTATGTTTTTTTTTTGATAAATTCTTTTTAACATGACCTACTCCGCTATTTACGGATTTCCTCGATTGAAACTTCATTGAAAAAGTTCTTTTGGTCCATTGTGTTAAAGCCGTCGGAGCGGAGCCGGCTTCAGAGCCGTTGGTGCGGAGCCGGCTCCGGGGCTGTTGGTGCGAAGCCGGCTCCGGAGTCGTCGGAGCGGAGCCGGCTCCGAAATTGTCTGGAGCCGGTCGGAGCCGGCTCCGGCTTCGGAGCCTTTTTGCCCATCACTAATAGCCATGATGCTGGTACAGACCATAACTCTAATGAGGTAGGCAAATTAAATAGGTCAAATATTTCCAATCGAAAAATTCCAAATATTACAAAATAATTTCATTCCTTATCTGGAAATAATCTCAAGCGAAGGAAGCCTTAAATTCTTGGTGGATACAGGGTCGAACAAAAATTACATAATACTCAAAAATGCAAATTTTGAAAATTGTGGAGACAAAAATGGCATTTTTGTTAGTAACACATCTCGACATCTTTAACATTAACAAGAAAATTAAATTTTCCATTTTCCATTTTCACAATTATTATGATGGATTGATGGGCTTTGAAACACTTCAAGACCTTGATGCGTATTTTGACATATGAAAAAACATGCTTAAGATCGGAAAGAATGAATATCAAATTAAAATGAAATATCCAAATTATCAGACTATTAACAATACTGACGAAGTACGTTTCATCAAAATTGAAACAAAAAGTAAAAGCGATCTGTTGTTGGTGAAGAAACAGTTTGCGGACCATATTCCATTCTGCCAGTAATTTACAGTAGTGATGGAACAAGCACACTAGTTGCAGTAAAAATAATAAAATGGATCAAGAAACTAACTTCAATGAGCTTCATCTGCACGAAGAAGAATTTGTAGAAACAGAAGGATCTTCTGAGCTGTCTAGAAAAAAGTTTAAAGTAATAGACAATTATCTTTCCCAACAAGAACAAAAGGCAATACAATCTATAATTGATGAGCATACAGAAATAATACACTTTGAAAATGAAAAACTCACATTTACTCTTGCAATCAAGCACAATATAAAAACAATAGATAACATTCCCATCTATACAAAATCATATAGATACCCCCAAATTTTTGAAAGCGAGGTATAAAACCAGGAGAAAAAAATGTTAAAAGACGGTATAGTACGGGAATCAATTTCCCCATACACATCAACAGTATGGATATTCCCAAAAAAGGCTGACGCTGCAAGATTAAAGAAATATCGTCTAGTAGTTGACTATCGTAAACTCAATAGTAATACTATTTCAGACAAATATCCCATTCCGGATATCACTGATATCTTTGATAAATAAGGACGAGCTATTTAACTATTTTTCTACAATTGATCTCGTGTCTGGTTTTCATCAGATTCAAATGGAAGAAAAAGATATAAAGTAGACTACTTTTTCAATAGAATCAGGGAAATTTGAATTTAATAGGATGCCTTTTGGGCTTAAAAACGCCCCGGCAACATTCCAAAGATTGATGGATGCAATTTTAAGGGAGTTTATTGGATATTGTTGTCTCGTCTATATGGACGATATAATTATATTTTCTAGTTCATTAGAAGATCATGTGAAAGACATTCGTAAAATTTTTCAGAAATTGAAAGATGCTAGACTAAAAATTAAATTAAAAAATTTAAAATTTTACGAAAAATTTAATTAAAAAAATAAAAAATTTAAATTGAAAAATGTTACTTTTTCCGAAGAGAAGTTCAATTTTTAGGACACACAGTGTCTGAAGCTGGTGTTAGACTAAACACCGATAAAATAGAAATAATTAAGACATGGCCAGTGCCGAAAACTGAAAAGGAGCTTAAAAATTTGTTAAGGCACTATTAGGTACTACCGGCGATTCATTAAAGATTTTGCTAAATTCATTAAACCTCTAACACAATTACTTTGCAAAGAATCTGAGTTCCAATTTGCATCCAAAGAAATAGCATGCTTCGAGAAGTGTAAATCTTTATTAACAATGGATCCTATTCTAGCCTACCCGTATAACACTAAGGAATTTATTCTCACTACCGACGCTAGTAACTTCGCAGTAGGAGCAGTGCTATGTCAGGGCCAGATTGGTAAAGACAGGCCAATTGCTTATGCTTCGCGGACTCTGAATACAGTCGTAGCCGCTAAATTTTGATTCTAACTCACATAGTTTTGTTTCAAAGGCATCAATTTTTGACAGCATGTAACGATTGTTGCCTTAAAGCAAAAATTTTTGACAGTGCGCATAAATTTTTGCCTCGAAGGCATCAATTTTTGACTGTGATTCAATCGCTTTATTTACAAAATTAAAAAAAAAAATCCGGGCTAACAATTGTGGATTCTATTGGTGAAGATATTTTAACGGCTATTGCGGGTATGTTGGTAGAAATATTAAGAGGGTTTGAGGGTATGTGTTTTTGTATGCCTATGCCAACGGCCAGGTATAGTTATTGAATGGAGAACTGTTAAGATTTGGTATGGTCATTATTTTTTGCAAAGCGACTATTGTTGGGTTGTGGCGGGTAATTAGAATGTTTAGTTCATCAGAGTTACGGCTCATGCCCCTGATATTCCAGGATATGGCAAAATGGTGCATTGTTATTGCATGGAGGATGGGAATTTGTAGAATGAATATTTGGAGTTGATACAAAACAAGGTGTGGTTTATGCGGTCATTGTGATTTAGAAGTTTTCTTCCTCTCTCACTTCGTCACGGGGGCATTATCGGGTGAGAGAAGGGGCTCCTCTACCTCGGATTTCAGTGGATAGGAAAAGGAAGGGATAGGGATGGGAGATGGGGGGAGGGGGTTTGTGAAGGGGTTTTTTGGGAGGGAGGGAGGTTTCTTCCCCGGAGAAAGAGGAGCCCTTTTAGAGGCCTAGGTTTTGAAGAGAAAGATTTATGAATCTCGAAAGAATAATTATCTCAAAAGATACATGAATCTCTAAAGTTCTCTAAGGAGGAAACTCTAAGGATTCATAAATCTGTAAAATTCATAAAGCTTGAGCTTTTTATTATTCTTCTTTTTGGCGTAACAACCTACGTGGTCATGCCAGCCTATACAGGCATTTGAGACTCCTTGGAAAGTACCACACAGTTGAACCGACAACAGTTTAACGACAAGTTGTAGGTGGGATTGGGCAAATTCAATATTTTGGAGATTATACATCTTTAAAGATTCATGAATCCCAAGAGATATATGAATTTTAATGGATTCATTAATATTTTAGATTCATGAATCTTAAGAGATTCTAAATTTATAATATTCATAAACTCGACTGAAAATCCATATAAATGAATCTCAACGAAAGATCCATGAAACCCAACACTAGTTGTGAGTAGTATAATCACTTTGTCGTAAATTCTTATTTTGCTTTTCTCATTTGCTTACATGCTAAGAATATAAAAATATTACAAAAAGCCAAGAAACATTTTATTGCACCATTCTGCATTAGGCGTGTCTTCTACCATTCTTCCAACCAGATATTTAGCGCTCACTTATGGAAAAAATATTCATTCATTATGGAAACATATTGAACCATTCTCATGAACGTTTGAAAGTTATCCTATATCTATCTGACGTTTTGTAGTAACGTTGCTAATCTCCCCAAACGATTTGTAATATTCTACCGAGTGGATCAAATAGTCCATTATTTGATTCAAAGCTATGTTAATATAGGATGTGTCAAACAACTCACAACCATTTTCTTAAATTCAATACGTCCGTTGAATATTCTGTGCTATTCCTACCATTTCCTCAAATCTCGAGTTACCTATTTCCATCCCTCGCTAGGCACATTCGTGATATTAAAACAACATAAATCATCAATGTCTATCAGAAGTTCAATGAAAATAATTAAAAGTTTTGCTTGTTCAAAAAATGAAAACGTAAAGACGATGAACGGACGAGCTTTCTGCATCTCATTCTAAAAATGGCACACAAAATAATAGTCCAGCAATAACTGAACTTTATGAGCTTCAGCAGGCTATAGAACCGATAGCATCGTATACATCCACTAACCGTAAAGATATCGCGCTTTGATATCACGACGCCCCTTCACAGATGAGTTTGTTGCCTTTGTGGTAAAAAACAAACCATCAAATGTTGGCAGCATAAAAAAATCCAAAAAACTTTACAAAGATAATAACAATGAATATTATAGGAGGCTGATCAATTATCATTTTTATAGAAAAAAAAAGAAATGTAGAAGAGAGAACATGGCTAGTGCATTCAGAAACAACTAATTGTGTAAGTTAAGAAGATAAACGGGATGCGTCCGTCTGCTTCGAGTGCTCCACTCCGAATGCTCTATAATTATCTTAAATCTAATCCTTATCCTAGTATAATCATGTTCTTAACAATCATGTTCCAAGCGTCCTCGCTTGGTTTTAATGAATCCTAACAAATAACAATTAATTTTTTATCCTTGATTTATGAACCTTAAAATCAAACGAAACCCTAAACGTTAGTTCATTATCTTCTTTTACTTCAGAAGCTTTAAATGGTTCTTTATCTTTCGTATTTCGTTGCGTAACTCTTACAAATACTTTTTCCCCAGGGCTTAAACTAGGCGGTAGTTCTCTATTCTTATTTCCATTTTCTATTAATTCTTTTTGTTTTTGAAGTCTTACTTTTACATTTGATTGCAGTTTGTTGAAGCATTCTAAAATTTCATCCGTATCGGTTTTCCCTTGAACGTTGAAAATTAATTCTCTTGGTCTGTAGCCTGTAACCGAATGGATAGTATGATTATAAATGTCAACTAGTACATTGATCTTATCGAAAAATTCCAAATTATTGTATCTTCTATTTAATGTTCTATACAACTCTATGCTGCCGGTCTGGTGGTACAGTCGTCAACTCGTACGATGTAACAACATGCCCGTCATGGGTTCAAGTCCGGAATAGACCGTGCCCCCATACGTAGGACTGACTATCCTGCTATGTTAACAATAAGTCACTGAAAGCCAAGCTCACTTCACTAGTGGGTACAGGCAGGCCTTGACCGGCAACGGTTGTTGATCCAAAAGAAGAAATATTGGCCTTCCGGGAACATACCGGATGACTGGAAAACCTGTTTCACAATTCCCATTCCAAAACCCAATAAATCACCACATGCAATAGATACCTACCGCCCCATTTCTCTCCTGAATTGCATTGGCAAAATCATAGAGAGAATGGTAAATAGAAGACTGACACAAGAATTAGAAGATCGTAGGCTCCTTAGTACTAATCAACACGCCTTTAGAGGTGGGAAAGGTACTGAAACATATTTTGCCGAACTTAATGAGCTTTTAGAAACACACTACCCCAAAGGCCACCACATTGACTGTTCAATATTAGATTTATCAAAAGCTTTTGACATAATCTGGCGACATACAATTCTTGAACAATTCAATATGTGGGGGTTTAGAGGACGTATCACAGCGTATGGTCAAAGCTTCCTTTCAAATCGCACATTTAAAGTTATAATTGGAACTCAATCTTCTGACCTGCATGTCCAAGAGAATGGTGTACCCTAGGGTGCCATTTTCTTTCCCACTCTTTTCCTGATTAGTGTAGAATCCTTCTTCCGCCGCATGCCCAGTAACATTAGATGTTTCATGTATGCTGATGATACAGTTCTTATCTCAGCATCCAACAATATAACCGAATCACGCACAACTTTACAAGAGTCAATATAGTTCAGAAATGGTCACGTTGGACAGGTTCACACAATTTCACACTCCAAATCCAAAATACATAACATCTGCAATAGCAACTATCATACACTAAAACCCATAACATACAATAACTCAGTAAAACCAAACACATACACAGCCGATATCCTAGGAGTGAATTTTGATCGTCACTTAACATTTAAAGCACGCACTACACGGGTCAAAAGAGAAGCGAAGAACCGAATAAATCTTTTCAGAATGCTTTGTACTGGTCAACACCGCGCATCCCGCCAAACACAACTTCAAATCATCAATAGCTGGCTTCCACCAAAACTACTCTACGGCATCGAAATAGTATCCCGGCAACGGGAAAATTTCCAAACACAAATTGCACCACTCTATCATACCGCCATCCGCTGTGCTACTGGGGTTTTCGTCAAGTGTCATTGCTCAAAGGCGATAGTGTCATTGCAAACCGTCATTTTGCTGTATTCAGCAAAAATACCATAACCACCATATGATCTTCATCTTTTAACTCATACAGCAAAAATACCATAACCACCATGTGATCTTCACAGAGGGATCAGTACGAAACGGTGCCACTTAGTGTTGATGTATATATATATATATATATATATATATATATATATATATAATATATATATATATATATATATATATATATATATATATATATATATATATATATATATATATATATATATATATATATATATTATATATATATATATATATATATATATATATATATAAAGGCGTGTTGATTAGTACTAAGGAGCCTACGGTCTTCTAATTCTTGTGTCAGTCTTCTATTTACCATTCTCTCTATGATTTTGCCAATGCAATTCAGGAGAGAAATGGGGCGGTAGGTATCTATTGCATGTGGTGATTTATTGGGTTTTGGAATGGGAATTGTGAAACAGGTTTTCCAGTCATCCGGTATGTTCCCGGAAGGCCAATATTCTTCTTTTGGATCAACAACCGTTGCCGGTCAAGGCCTGCCTGTACCCACTAGTGAAGTGAGCTTGGCTTTCAGTGACTTATTGTTAACATAGCAGGATAGTCAGTCCTACGTATGGGGGCACGGTCTATTCCGGACTTGAACCCATGACGGGCATGTTGTTACATCGTACGAGTTGACGACTGTACCACCAGACCGGCAGCATAGAGTTGTATAGAACATTAAATAGAAGATACAATAATTTGGAATTTTTCGATAAGATCAATGTACTAGTTGACATTTATAATCATACTATCCATTCGGTTACAGGCTACAGACCAAGAGAATTAATTTTCAACGTTCAAGGGAAAACCGATACGGATGAAATTTTAGAATGCTTCAACAAACTGCAATCAAATGTAAAAGTAAGACTTCAAAAACAAAAAGAATTAATAGAAAATGGAAATAAGAATAGAGAACTACCGCCTAGTTTAAGCCCTGGGGAAAAAGTATTTGTAAGAGTTACGCAACGAAATACGAAAGATAAAGAACCATTTAAAGCTTCTGAAGTAAAAGAAGATAATGAACTAACGTTTAGGGTTTCGTTTGATTTTAAGGTTCATAAATCAAGGATAAAAAAATTAATTGTTATTTGTTAGGATTCATTAAAACCAAGCGAGGACGCTTGGAACATGATTGTTAAGAACATGATTATACTAGGATAAAGATTAGATTTAAGATAATTATAGAGCATTCGGAGTGGAGCACTCGAAGCAGACGGACGCATCCCGTTTATCTTCTTAACTACACAATTAGTTGTTTCTGAATGCACTAGCCATGTTCTCTCTTCTACATTTCTTTTTTTTTTCTATAAAAATGATAATTGATCAGCCTCCTATATATTCATTGTTATTATCTTTGTAAAGTTTTTTGGATTTTTTTATGCTGCCAACATTTGATGGTTTGTTTTTACCACAAAGGCAACAAACTCATCTGTGAAGGGGCGTCGTGATATCAAAGCGCGATATCTTTACGGTTAGTGGATGTATACGATGCTATCGGTCTATAGCCTGCTGAAGCTCATAAAGTTCAGTTATTGCTGGACTATTATTTGTGTGCCATTTTTAGAATGAGATGCAGAAAGCTCGTCCGTTCATCGTCTTTACGTTTCATTTTTTGAACAAGCAAAACTTTTAATTATTTCATTGAACTTCTGATAGACATTGATGATTTATGTTGTTTTAATATCACGAATGTGCCTAGCGAGGGATGGAAATAGGTAACTCGAGATTTGAGGAAATGGTAGGAATAGCACAGAATATTCAACGGACGTATTGAATTTAAGAAAATGGTTGTGAGTTGTTTGACACATCCTATATTAACATAGCTTTGAATCAAATAATGGACTATTTGATCCACTCGGTAGAATATTACAAATCGTTTGGGGAGATTAGCAACGTTACTACAAAACGTCAGATAGATATAGGATAACTTTCAAACGTTCATGAGAATGGTTCAATATGTTTCCATAATGAATGAATATTTTTTCCATAAGTGAGCGCTAAATATCTGGTTGGAAGAATGGTAGAAGACACGCCTAATGCAGAATGGTGCAATAAAATGTTTCTTGGCTTTTTGTAATATTTTTATATTCTTAGCATGTAAGCAAATGAGAAAAGCAAAATAAGAATTTACGACAAAGTGATTATACTACTCACAACTAGTGTTGGGTTTCATGGATCTTTCGTTGAGATTCATTTATATGGATTTTCAGTCGAGTTTATGAATATTATAAATTTAGAATCTCTTAAGATTCATGAATCTAAAATATTAATGAATCGAAACGAAACGAAACCAGTACGAAACGGTGCCACTTAGTGTTGATGTATATATTTATATATATAATATATATATATATATATATATATATATATATATATATATATATATACACCGCCAACCGAGGTGGTAGAATTAATGTGAGGGTTTAGTTTTAGTTAGAACTCATTGGAGTAACATTTAATCTTTTTAATAAATAGCCGAATAATAAATGTACACCGCATAATTGGCGCAGCCGGCTAGGCACTAAAGAAAAGTGACGTCATAGTGAGAAACAGTGGAAAGTACTGAACTAATAACACAGTACAACAGTGATCCCGCAAAGTGCATCGTGATCTACGAGCATCGAGCATCCACAAGCACCAAGGATGGCAACGTCGCTGAGGAGTTGAGGATCCCCCCGCTAAGACGCACACGGAGCACCGTCATTGTTTCTTGGCCTTCGCCCAAACACGACTTCAACATCAACCGTGTAAGTATTTAGTGTTGAGTTTCTGTGCGTGAAATCGTGTTCAGTCAAACTACCTAAATAATAACACAAGAAATCGGGGGTGAAAGAATTTAAAATTAATGTGAGTGCGCACTATCAGATAGACGCATCACACTAGTTTTATAAATTTCTTTTCATTCACGTACCTAGAGCCACTACCAGATAGAGCTTTAGGATTGGCTTTCTTTATGCCAAAAATCAAGAACAACGCTTTCAAAAAGGCCCAACAGCTGATTCAGGAAAGGATTTTTACATCTGAAACAAGTTCCGAATCAGAAGAAAGTACGGTATCTGAGGAATATTCGCACATACCAATTGCAAATTTGCAGTTATCATTTGAGCACCTAAACATGGAACCTCAAGCTCAAACTACTCAAGAGAGTGGTAATGATCAGATGGCTCGTATGATACAAGCCATCGAAAACATAAGTGCAAGATTAACGCAGCAGGAGTTGCAATGGCAAAGTACAAATGGAAACCAAGGAATAGCACACCAACGAAGTGATCCTATTCCTCGTGAAGTGACAATATCAGGTGATCCGTTCCGTATCCCTGATCCATAAAATGTTGCCCATATTTAATGGCAATAAAAAGCAACTCGCAAGTTGGATAGAAACAGCAGAAAAAAACTCTTCGTTTATTTGAAAACCTTGTGTCACCACAAATATTTGAAATTATGTGACAGCTGTTATAAACAAAAATAGAGGGCATGCTAAAGATGTAATTTGTACAAACGGCAACCCAAAAACGTTCAGTGAAGTGAAAGAAATTTTGATAACATCTCTAGGAGATAAACAAGATCTTTCCACGTATAACTGCCAACTCTGGCATAACAAAATGGATGGTAACGCAAACACGCATTATCAGAAAACTAAGGAACTGGTTCACAATATAAAATCGTTTGCAAAACAAAATCCTAAGTACAATCTTCATTGGGATGCCATAAACGACTTTATAGACGAATATAGTCTAGCTGCATACGTCAGTGGGCTGCAGAAACTCTATTTTGGGTATGTACAAGCTGCTGAACCCAAATCAATCGAAAATGCGTATGCATTTATATGTAAATTTACATCAAATGAATCTAACAGAAACCTTACCCATATTCAATTAACACAATCAAAACAATACTTAGGCACCTCACATACCGCAGGGCAAGGAAATAATAAAAAACAAACAGAAAGGAAATTTAACAATACAAAAATCACACAGCCTCAGCAACAGGATTACAAACCTCGTAAACCAGTTGACACGAATCTGAATCTGACCCGAACCGATGGAAATAGGTTCTACCAAAAGTCGACTTACTTTAAATAAGAAACAGCTGTTTAATTCTGAAATAACAAAACCCTCCGATAACGAAGAATCTGAATCTGAGGATGAATTAGACATAAATTTTTGCTTAATTCATCCAGAAAACAAAAACACGTAAATTACTTGCCTTACATTATATCAAATATTCAAACTTATCCCACAAACATTTTGATCGATACTGAAGCAAATAAAAATATAATACGGCCGGGCATTCTCCCACAAACAACAAAGGTAAAGGAAACCAAAATAAAAAACACCGCTGGATGTAAGCACGTTACGGCGAAAGGACGTATTAATTTACTCGGTGATAATTTTCCAAATCAAACCTATTATGAGTTAAAATTTCATAATTTTTTCGACGCACTCATTGGTTCAGAACTAATGGCTAAAAACCAAGCAATAATAAATTTCAAAGAAGAGACATTTGAAATAGGAAGCATGAAATTCAAATATGAAAAATATTTTCCCGATAAACAATTATTTTCGCATAACTTAGAAATGGAAACATCCGTTACTGGCGATTGGTTCGTACCAACGTTTCAAAAACTTTGTAAAGGAGTTGTTATTGAGCCAGGTTTATATAGAGCTAATAACAATAAAACGACAGCAAAAATTTTAAGCACAAAAAAAAACAATACCTGATGTCAAAGGAAAATTAAACATAATAGTAAATAATTTTGAAACGATTTCCCCAATCCCATTACATCCAGAGCGTAGCGTTACAAATGAAGTGCTTAGCGAAATAATCCGCACAGATCATTTGTCAATACTAGAGAGGGATGAATTATTCAAAACAATACTTGCAAATAAAACAGTTTTACTTAGGGCTGGAGAGAAAACTTACATCTACATCTTTAATAAAAATAAAATCTTAACAACTGACGAAAACCTGTTTACACAAAATCATATAGGTATCCACACGTTTTTAAAAAAGATGTGGAAGAGCAATCAAGGAATTGTTCGATAACGGAATCATACAACATTCAATTAGCCCTTACTCATCGCCAGTTGGGTCGTTCCAAAAAAGATAGACGCATCAGGAAAACGTAAAGTGCGCGTTGTTATTGACTATCGTAAGATCAATGACAAAACCATTAACGATAAATTTCCCATCCCACAAATAGAAGAAATATTAGATAATCTTGGCAAATCAGCATATTTTACCACCTTAGATTTGAAATCAGGTTTTCATCAAATCGAAATGGACCATCAAAAAAAGACAGCGTTTTCAACAGCTTTAGGGCATTTTGAATTTACGAGAATGCCATTTGGCTTGAAAAATGCCCCAGCGACATTCCAACGTGCGATGAATAATGTTTTATCAAACTATATTGGATCAATCTGCTATGTGTATCTTGATGATATAATCATAATTGGCAAAAATCTTCAAGATCACCTCAACAATGTTTCAAAAATCCTTAAGAGGTTAAGTGATTTCAATCTTAAAATACAATTAGACAAATGTGAATTTCTTCGCAGAGAAACGGAATTTCTTGGACACATTATTGCCCCTGACGGAATCAAACCTGACCCAGAAAAAATAAGAAAAATTCAAGAATGGAAACTTCCATCCAATCAAAAAGAAATAAAACAATTCTTAGGACTCGTAGGGTATTACAGACGTTTTATTAAAGATTACTCAAAATTAACAAAACCCCTCACCAAATTGTTACAGAAGGATGAAAAAGTAAACTTTAATGATCACGAATATCAGGAAGCCTTTAAACATTTAAAAAATATAATAGTTTCAGATCAAATCTTATCTTATCCTGACTTTGAACTTCCTTTTATATTAACAACTGACGCCAGCAATTATGCCCTCGGTGCCGTTTTATCACAAGTAATAGATAAAACAGAAAAACCCATAGCTTTCGCAAGCCGTACTCTAAACAAAACAGAGTCAAATTACTCCACAACAGAAAAAGAGGCACTAGCATCATATGGGCAGTAACCAAGTTTAAGCCGTACCTGTATGGTAACAATTTCACCTTGGTTACCGATCATAAACCCCTTATTTACATTAAAAAACTCAAATAAGAACGCTAAATTGATACGTTGGCGATTAGACTTAGAAAATTACGACTACGACGTAATCTATAAGACAGGAAAGACAAATGTTGTGGCAGACGCACTTAGTAGAAAAGTCGAAGTTAACAACAATCAACTAGAAAATGTTGTTTCTGTTGATCAAGTATCTGTGGAAAATAATATCAGTTCATCTTCTTCCGAAACAGCACATTCAGCAAACACATCCGATGACTATTATATGCATTTTACAGAAAGAGCTATTAATAGTTACAGAAATCAAATCATTTTTAAAGTAACGGACTCCGACTCCGTTATCACGGAACAAATTTTTCCAAACTATAAGCGAACAACTATTTGCTCCACTTCGTTTGATAATAGAAAAGTTACAACATTTTTGAAAGATCATTCGAATGGAAAGCAAAATGCTGTGTTAGCTCCGGAATGCTTACTTAATTTAATTCAAGAAGTTTACAGAGAATGCTTCTGCAACACAAAATGCCATTTCATTATTACACAAAAATATGGTTGAAGACGTACGTTACTCCGAAACAATGCAAGACATTATCATAAGAAAAGAACATGATAGAGCCATAGAGGCATAACCGAAGTCGAAAGTCAGATTAAACGATCTTACTTTTTCCCAAACATGATCAAACGAATCAGACAATTAGTTAATTCATGTACAATTTGTACTCAACACAAATACGAACGAAAACCATATAATATAAAAATTTCACCAAGGCCAATAGAAAATGGTCCTTTTACAGAGTCCATATGGATATTTTCGGCATGGATAGACACTACTACCTTTGTTTAATTTGTGCATTTTCGAAGCACCTTCAACTTATAGAAATTAAATCTAGAAACATGACAGATATACGGAATGCCCTTTCACAGTATTTCAGAACATTTAGACCACCAAGAAAAATCATTTGCGACCATGAAGCAGCTTTTACTAGCATTCAGTTCCAAGACTTTTAGCTAATTTCGGAACCGTAATAGAATTCGCTTCCTCATCAGAGTCAAATGGCCAAATAGAAAAAACTCATAGTACTATCATTGAAATTTATAATACCAACAAACACAAATTCATCAATAATTCATCTCCTGAAATAGTGGAAAATAGCAAATTCAATGTACAACGATACTGTTCATTCAGTCACCACTTATACCCCTAATGAAATTATTTTTAATCCAGGGTATACGATGAACCCACCAGATATAGCCGATAACGCCGACAAAATTTTCAAAAATGTAAAAAAGAACCTTCAGCTAGCTGCAAATAGAATGAAGAAAAATAACGACAAAAAAGAAATTGCACCTGCTGTAAATGAAGGACATGATGTTTATATAAAGAAAAACACTAGAAAAAAGCTAGATCCACGCTTTTCAAATCAAAATGTTTGGTTAATAATGAAAAAAACCATTCAAATTGGACCAAGAAATGTCAAACGCAATAAAAATAAAATAAAACGCATAAGAACATAATTGTTCATGAAACTAATATTTTTTATATATTTACAGAATTTGACGTCTCAACAAAAAAAAAGAAAAAAAAAGAACAGACGACTGGCTGAGCACAATTTTTTATTTTTTTCATTCTCTTTTTAGCAAAAAAAACTAAAGAAGAAGAAAACAAAAGGATCGCAGTGGAACGACTCATTGTCGCTCATTTAAATTTAAAGCATTTAAATTAGGAAATAATCGAGAAGAAATCGAGGAATCACAGGAAATAGCAAATTAAACTGTTAATTGAAAAATGAATAATTTGAATTTAAATTTTTTTTCTGCTGCACGACAAGACGTCGTCAGAATAGTTATGTTGATGGTCATTCTAATGATAGCTCATATTAAAGCCCAAGAATTTAAAATAACTAGTTTGATTGATCAACCAATTTTAATTCTAGAGAAACATAATTGCAAAATTCAAATCGGTAATATCAATATAAACATGAGGTAAACATAACAGAAATTAAAATACAATGCACCTATTAACTCAAGTAGCTTTTCGCCCAACCAATAGTCCTCTATCAATAATTGCGAAGCATAAGGTTAGAAACTTATATTCTAATTTTAATCTCATAAGACAAGGAAGCGTTTGATAAGAAGCGTAGAAGCTATAGGCTCGGTTTGGAAATGGATTGGAGGAAGCCCGGATGCACATGACCTGCAAATCATCAACAGTACAATGAACGATTTGATAGAGAGTATTATCAGCAATTCCTAGTAAATGAAAATCTTGGAATGAAAATTAAAAAACCTCACCAACGAAATGAAGCAGATGATTGAAAATAGAAACGACATTCTTCTAATGAATTAGACATGCTGACGGCAATTATCAATATAGATACAATTAACAAGATATTAGAAGATATACAAGAAGCGATATCGTTATCCAAAATGTCTATTACAAGCAGCAAACTTCTATCACCACGCGAAATTGCTATTATACACAGCTATTAGAAGACCAAGGGTTAAAAGCGATATTCCTGACGAGATCATTTCTATGTCACACCTAAAATAGCAGTCAACAACAACAAACTGCTCTACATACTTAAAGTGCCAGAGTTGCAAAAAGAGGAGTCAAAAGTAATAGAAATACTAGCACTGAATCACAATAACTCGTTAATCAAAGACTATCCAGGCAACTCGTGAAACAGAAAAAGAAACTATATACAACAAGAATCTAGAGAAATACGTACAAAGTTTTCTGATATCATGGATTTTTTGATAACTGCATCGCTCCATTAGTAATGGGGAAAGAGAGCCATTGTGTAGTAGTTCCGGAAAACGAAAACAACAGCTAAAATGATAGGTGATAATCAACTTCTTATTGAAAACGCAAAAGATCATTTGGTAACATCCGATTGTGGAGCCGAACGATCGACATTTGAATGGAAACTTCTTATTAACTTTTTCTAATTGCACCATACAATTCAGAAACAAAAGCTCACATCAGAAGAAATCCATGTCAAGAGTCCAGCTGTATATGGGACAGTATTCACACATCGCAATTCATCGAAAAGTTGTCGAAACTCCTTTAGCCTCCCTGGATGATAGAACATTGACGAATCGCAAACACATCGAACACATACTACTTGCAACAAAATAAAAAATATTACTTGAATTGGAGCTTATTAACTGGACTGGGACTGTCCACTACAGTATCTATTGCCATTATCATATTTGTCTATTTTTACTTTAGTCGTTTCATCTCAGCCATATCAAATCAGATAGAAAAGAGGAAATCCCGCTCACAGAAGTCGTCACGAAACCATCGTAGAGAAAATAATCTCGAAGACAGTTTAAACGCATGAGGACACGCTTTTTTTTTCACCCCCTGGAGGAGTTATGTGGCATTGGACACCAGCTCTGGCACGACACAATGCTTTATCATATTGCAGCGCGACACATTCCATCTCTTCTAGTTCCCACGGGCGCGCATCATCGGACACCAGCCGGGCCGACAACGCAGACAGCACGGTCGCGCGACATCGGACACCAGCCGGACGCAGACAGCTCCCACAAACATACACCGCCAACCGAGGTAGAATAAATGTGAGGGTTTAGTTTTAGTTTAGAACTCATTGGAGTAACATTTAATCTTTTTTT
>NC_054081.1:21530104-21630018 GCF_017562075.2 Anopheles merus
ATTGTTGGATATTCATTCCAAATTTGTATTTATTTCGTTTTTAGCGTGATTTATCAATATATCCCAAGCGAAACGTTTACAAAACTGCATTGTTTGTGTTTTCCTTACCTGTTCCTTTGTAAAAGCGGTACGAGCCTTCCGACTGGTATTTGTGCCAGTTTGTGAATTCATATTTATTTGTGTTTTTTTATTCGGCTGATTCATATCCAAATAATGCTCTATAACTTCTGTTGTTCTTTGAACAACGTTGTTCCTGTTGTTTAGCTTCTCATCGAAACCTGTTAAGAAAAAGTTTCTAAATAATCAATTTGACACTGTTTTCGACCTCAGATAAGGAATGTTAAACTGCTTTTGAACACTTTGCAAAAGTAAGATAACATTTACTATCCAAAAGATATAAATAACCAAGATACCGAAAACGCCACCAAGTTTTAGTCTCGCTGCATCAAACAAATCCAAAATACTATCAGTTTGATAGGTTAAACCACACATGCACAAAAGCGTCTACTTCAATGTTGCTGAATTATTAATTTTAAAACCACGGTTAGTTCAATTTGTTTAACATTTTGCACCATAAAATATGTTGAATCATGCAAAGGAAGCGATTAAACATGTGTGTTAAAGTTGGTTTGTTATGAAATATTTTTGTATAATATGTGTAAGTAAGTTTTTGTTTATTTGTAAATCAACTCTATCATTTCGCTGGGCAGTGCACATTTTATAGATATAATATTGCTGAAGTTATGCAGTGATTTCAGTGAATGAAATTAAGCAATCGAGGCTTTAAAATCTTGTTAAGTTTATGGACCTTAGCCCGCCCTCAATCCATCTTATCCTTGTAAGCATGTTTGCAAAAGGTGGCGTTACGCGCGAGCTAGGTCAATACATATGAATGGAACTAACAGGTCCAATTGTTCTAAAATTTGGTTTGTTGACGACTACAGTTAACGAAACGGACCTGACGATACCGACCCTACGCAATGCCCCAGGACAACGATCAAAATGGGCTCATGGAACGTACACACAAAGCACGTACGCACGTAGCAAAGCCGGAACCTTGAAACAACTTGATGACGCCCTAGCCACACTGAGCATGGACCTCGTAGCTTTACAAGAGATTCAGTAGCTAGGGAACGGTGTGCACAACAGGCGTGGTAAGCATTGCTACGACATATAACTTACCTACTACGACATTTACATTTACCGCATGCTCGGAACGGGTTTCGCCGTAGGTCCCCGGTTGAAATCTGTAATCATAGATGTCAAGGCTATAAACGATAGGCTATGCACTCTGCGCATGCGAGGCAAATTCTTTAATATAAGCCTCATAAATGTTCACGCCCCTACCGAAGATAAAGAGGAAGAGGAGAAGGACCTTTTTTACGGCCACCTCGCTAGAACCATAGGTGCGTGTCCCAGGCATGACCTCATAATCATCGGGGGGGACTTCAACGCAAAAGTTGGTAGGGAGCCAATGTACCGCCAATACACTGGCTGTCACAGTCTGCATGAGCACAGTAACGATAATGGTAGTAGATTGGTCCAGTTCGCCGCAGCGAACAATCTGGTTGTAGGAAGTACCAAATTTGCGCGCAAGAAAATCTACAAGGTTACATGGGCGCACCCCGATGGAGAATCCTTCAACCAGATCGACCACGTTTTAATAAGCCGCCGACGACAGTCGAGTCTGTTAAATGTCAGAACGTATCGAGGAGCCAATATCGATTCCGATCACTACTGGTTGGCTTAGTGATACGTTGTAGAATCGCCCGCCCCCGCGCAAATGGGGCCGGAGAAAACACGCAGCCTCGGCTCAACACGGACTCTCTAAGGGACATTACTGTCCAACAGAAATTCAAGGCGCTTTAGAAGAGTCTCTACTACCAGAAAATAGATATGAAACTACGAGCGAGAGGTGGAACGCTCTAAAAACAAAAATATTAAACTGTGCAAGAAATATACTCCCACCACGTCGTGGCAACACCAAATCTGGCTGGTTCGACGATGAATGCAGACAAGTGACCGAACGTAAGAATACTGCATACCGAGCAATGCAGCAACGCATAGAACGCGGGCATGCGCAGAGGAATATTCACGGCACAGACGCGAAGAGAAACGAGTTCACCGCTCCAAGAAGCATGCTTTGGAAGAGCAAAACATGCGAGAACTCGAGCAAGCCAGAGAGGCGAGTCGAAAGTCGAAAGTCGAGACGGACTGACACGAAAGTTTTACCAAGCGATAGCAAGTCACCGAAACAACGTTGTACCTAAGGATACCTAACGTTATCGCATCAAGGATGGAGATCTGGTTAGTAACAAGCCAGAGGTCCTCTCGCGGTGCTCTAAGTACTTTGATGAATTACTCAACGACCAGTTAAACGAACAGCTAGAAGCGCCACTAGCAGATAGTGTCATGCTACTGCCACCTAGCATAGAAGAAACACGAAAGGCTATCCGTCGGTTGAAAAATAACAAGGCACCCGGAACCGACGGAATTGCAGTTGAACTGGTCAAGAATGGAGGTGCACGACTAGAAAACGAGATTCATCAAATCGTTACTGAGGTGTGGGATAGCGAATCGATGCCTTGTGATTGGAATCTCGGCATCATCTACCCCATATACTAGAAGGCAGACAGGTTGGACTGCAACAAGTACAGGGGTATTACGGTGTTGAATACCGCCTATAAAATATTCTCCCTGATCCTTCAGGATCGCCTTGCCCCACACGATGAAGAGATAGTCGGAAACTATTGTAGCATATCTGCTATTCAAAACTTATTATAAACCACACTATCAGCTATAGAGATATTGTAACACAGTTCGGAAAGCCAAATCACACTATTGCAACACATTCTTTATATTACATCAGCAAATCAATCCACACCATAGCAACATGCCCAGACCATACCGTCCATAGAAAAACCCATTGAGACGCATTTATCGAAAACAACCGAAACGCATAACATAAGCAATGCAAGCGTTACTGCAGCGAAGTGGACAAACAGAGAACGCATAGCAACTTATTGCTAAAAGCGCAGTGTAGACAAAGATCGGCGAACGCACCCGTTCTTTAGCTCGAACAGTTTATACTTTCCAGAACCTTCGTAAAAACATTAAAAGCGTAGCATAGGCACATAATGACAGACACCTCACTCCGATACAATGTATAAATTGCACCTCATATCAATAACCTTTAATTAGGACAAAAACATATTCCTAAACCAAATGTACGAAACTTATTGAGTATAAATAAAACCAATTCCAACCGTGGCAAGTCAGATTCGTTCGGACTGTCAGGATAGGACTATGCCCATCCAACATCTATCGACTTCTTATTTCAAGAGTTTCGTTATGTCACCGTACCCAAGGTAAGGTCTCTAAACTCCAACGTTTCCAGTAAGGGAAACCTCCTAAAGGTTTCTATGATCGCCTGAACGATCAAGTGCCGGAAAGACCGCTCGAACGATGTTTTATTCCACCTTGGCTCATGTCAGTAAAAACTGACCTACCGCGATGGTACAGTATCGGACAGAATGATAGGACCCTAGTGTTTGAACGCAGCATGCACCCGTTTGGACAGGTGTGTGGGTGTTGGTGTGTGTGTGTGTGGTGTGTGTGTGTGTGTGTGTGTGTGTGTGTGTTGTGTGTGTGTGTGTGTGTGTGTGTGTGTGTGTGTGTGGTGTGTGTGTGTGTGTGTGTGTGGTGTGTTGTGTGGGTGTTGTGTGTGTGTGTGTGTGGTGGGTGTTGTGTGTGTGTGTGTGTTGTGTGTGTGTGTGTGTGTGTGTGTGTGTGTGTGTGTGTGTGTGTGTGTGTGTGTGCGAGTGCGCGGGTTTTTGTCTGAAGAACGTAGCTGGACATGGTTTCATATTGCGTTCAAAACATTCTGATTATGTGTGTTTTCATGTGAAACAGCGTGCGTTCACACTTGGATAAACGCTAAAGTTTGCATCGATAGCAGCGAATGTTCTTCGGACGAGAACGCAGGTGTGCTGTTTCATGAATGTGATTGCGACAGCGGTGCAAAATGGAAACGCGCACAATAGCAATGAACTCGGCATTCCCTCACAGGTGTTTCTCCAGTGCACGACATTGAAAGGCCAGCGTGCATCTCTGCGTTGAAGCTGGTGTGTGCATAGGAAACTTTGTGCGTGCATTGAGCTGGCGCGCAGTTGTTCTTTTCAATGGGCGTTTTGTTTCATCAGCGCGGCAGTATTCTGTTCTCGATTTAAATGGGTGACGCTCACTCGCTTACTCATAGATAGTTTTTATCCATACACTTTTATCGCTGCTCTAAAACGATGTAATTCATCACGTGTAGAAGCAGAACGCAGGCTGAGCACGGGATCAGCCGTGTCCAACTTTTTAACCAGCGCGTTCTTGACGGTCCAAGCAAGCAATGTTAGTAACAATGGGTCGAGGTAAACATTGTACCGATTCAGCACCATATGATAAAGCGACTGGCTGCTGCTGGCATTAAGCGCAAAACGATCGAGTTCATAATGGAACGATCGCGCACTTTTGTGGCAAACGCGCTTCGGACAACCGAACGTGCTTAGACAACCAAAACGCGCTTGGACAACCGAAACGCGGAAGTCAACCAGACGTCCTCAAAAGACCACGGCGAAAGAAGACCGTAAAATTGTTAATATATCGAAAAAACACTGATCGCGAGGGCGGTGGTCCTGCTTATTACATCAAAACCCCCAAACACAAAAAAAACTACTAACAAATCTATCCGAAACGACATACTTGTGAAACAAACACACACACCAATACACATTAAAACATACATACACACATGCACACACACACACCCACACATGCACACACACACATACAAACCACAATAAACCTGGCCCAACGGGTGCATGCTGCGTTGAAAAAACAAGGGTCCTATCTTTCTGTCCGATACTGTACTTGAGGTACAGTTGTACGAGCATCACATTACTTGGCGACCGAGACTATCTTCCGAACTCATTACACTCATTACAATAGCATATCAGGGACACAACTACCGCGGTGCAATACGGTCAGGGATTTATGAGTCACCCTGGATCGCAAACTAGATTTCCGACAACGCATCCATGCTAAAACGCTAGGATTTATTCGTATACATTCGAGAGAGCTCAATGACCCGCACTGCTTGTTAACTCTGTATAAGTCCTATGTTCGTTCTATCCTCGAGTTTAGTTCTACAGTTTGGTGTCCGTTCTCTAGTATATGGTCCAATAGGATAGAAGCTGTCTAAAGAGAGTTACACGTATTGTTCTACACTTCATTCCGTGGCGTAATGTAACCCCTGGTCCATCGAATCTTACTCGTTGTTTGTTGTTTGGTCTAGACACACTTGCTAGGAGACGTGATAATGCCCAATGTACGTATATGTCCAAACTTATTTTCGGTGAGATAGATTAGCCAACTATTGGCTAGAGTCAAAATTAATGTCCCTCCTAAAGTGTTCCGTAACTACAGACTAATAAGAACTGACCTTACAAGACGTGCATACAGCGAGAATTACCCTATGATTGCGATCGCCCGTAAATTTAATCACCGTTACACTTTATTTGACTGGCACCAACGTACAAGATTCTGTTGATCGGTCTTGACATTGTGCACCGCGTTTAACTGCTCGTTGTGATTAGTTATTAAAGTTATAGTTTAAATTTAATGATAAGGCATCTTGTTTGACCAATCACTTTAATACAGCGGTCGGCAAACTTTTGAGGCAAACGGCCAACTTCAGTAAATAATCGAGTGCCGCGGGCCAGGTGAATGCGGTTTTTTATTATTACGCTTAAATTATTACATTTCAATCTTTTAGAAACATTTTAGGTATTATTTTCGGTAGTTGTAATTCTTCTTCTTCTTTGGCTCAACAACCGATGCCGATCAAGGCCTGCCAACACACTTGTGGGGTTGGCTTTCAGTGACTTATTGATTTTCCTCCATAGCAGGATAGTCAGTCCTACATATGGCGGCACGGTCTATTTGGGGCTTGAACCCATGACGGGCATGTTGTTAAGTCGTACGAGTTGACGACTGTAGCATGAGACCGGCTTATTATAATTACCGGCTAGTTGTAATTATATCATCCAAATATAGTTCAAAATTAATGATACCTACTTTAAAAACTAATTATATTGTTTAATCATTTGAGAATCGGCAATAAATGGCCAAAAATGTGATCATTTAAAACATAACAAAAAGGGATCAATATCGCTTCCTGAAGACCCCATCCTCCCACGCCGCAAAAAATATTTAAGATATTCCGGGGATGATACAAAAGTCTGAACGGCTGAAAAATTATCGAAGTAAAAATAGATTCAGTAATTTTTAAAATGCTTTATGGATAAGTAATGCCATGTCAGATCAATTGAATACTGATTCCTTATGAAAAAGCACTTTTATAATTGTTGTACTCGTAAACAGCAACAGTGTGGAATCGTCGTTCTCGTTTAAAAAATAGGGATTTTCAATTATTTGGTTTTGCTTTCAAATACGATCGAAAATATCCCTAAAATAGTTTAAAGGGAAACCAACTGATTTTTGTCAAATTAAGAAAAACGATTAAAACAAAATAAAAGCATTATCGCGTGAAAATGTATGGAGCTGTTTCACTATATTTATAATGTTGTATTGTATGTTTTGCGTTGGTGAAAGTCTAATGCTCTGCTATCAAAACCAAGTCGCATTCAAAACTTTAAATGAATTTATTGTAACCAAGTTTTGTATATCTCATCAATATTAAATTTCGTGTGCGATTTCCTTCATTCCGAAAGTCTTATTGTCGTGTTAAAACAATGTTAAAATTAGATAACGGTTGCATTAACAAATTGACAAATTCATAGGTTTATCATGGGATTATCTTCACCCGCTCTAACAAAACCTTAATTGCACTTTGAATTGTAGTATCCCATGAGACAACAGACAACCTCTACATGTACCCTCACTTTGACACCTCTATCAGTCTTTTACTTTTACCATGATGACCAAAAAAGGGAACCAACCAACTTAGAATCGTGCGCGATCAACGAATGACGCCCCGTAGCGTCTTAAATGGACTGCGTACACAAGTCTGTCGTTGCATAAGAACGTGTCTGCGTTTTGGTCACCAGCATCTTGGTACTATTAGGCAACAATCAAAACATCGCAAGAGAGCCCAGGTTCATTTTTTGAGGTTTCAAAAGAAGCTAAAAATGAAAACAGAGGTACAAGTGGCTACATTACTGAGTTATCTGGGCCAGGAGATCGATCCGTCATTCCAAAGTATTTTAATTAAAGTTGAAAGAGTGCGATGGTATAAAATGTTATTCTCAAAGATATTCAGTAATTTGTATACGAATAGTTTCTTCCCATCTCTCAAAATCGGTCAAAAGCTTTCGCGGGCCGGATTGAATGTTGCGGCGGGCCGGACTTTGCCGACCGCTGCTTTAATACAATAAACAATACAATACAATTACATTGTCTGGCCGCACTCTACAAATCACTAGTCAGATCCATCTTAGAATACTCCTCAGTAGTTTGGTGCCCATCGTCATCATTATAGTCCAATAAGATTGAGTCAGTGCAGAAAAAATTTACTCGTTTGGTCTTACGGTTCACACCCTGGCGTATCATTGACAGCGAGACCTACTTATCATGCCCGGTGTTTAATTTTTGGACTCGAGTCTCTCGTTTCTCGTCGCGAAACGGCGCAAATCATGTTTATGAAGAAAATCATTCAAGGAGAGATAGATTCACCGGACTTTTAAGCTAGAGTTAATTTCCACGTACCTGCTCGAAATTTACGAAGGTATTGGCTACTAAGAGTTCACCAAACTAGACGTGCATGTAGCGATAATGAACCTTTGACTGCGATGGCTATCAGATTTAATGCACACTGTGACTCTTTTGTCTGGAATTCCCTTATTTAATCTGTATTTCTTGCTGTGATACTCTTTGTTATTTATTTTGTGCTGATGTTACATTGTACCGTGATGCTTTATGTTATTTATTGCTACCCTAGGATTATTAGATAGTTTATAAGGTCATTGATAAGGCCAATAATGGCCAATCACTTAACAAATAAACAAATAAACAAATAAACAAATAAACAAATAAACAAATAAACAAATAAACAAATAAACAAATAAACAAATAAACAAATAAACAAATAAACAAATAAACAAATAAACAAATAAACAAATAAACAAATAAACAAATAAACAAATAAACAAATAAACAAATAAACAAATAAACAATAAACAAATAACAAATAAACAAATAAACAAATAAACAAATAAACAAATAAACAAATAAACAAATAAACAAATAAACAAATAAACAATAAACAAATAAACAAATAACAAATAACAAATAAACAAATAAACAAATAAACAAATAAACAAATAAACAAATAAACAAATAAACAAATAAATGGTCCCGCGGCGCCGCCATGAATTGTCACATCTGCATGTCCGTCGTGGATTCTAACCGCGTATGTACCGTCCGCCGTAGCAAGTGCTGACTATCCGGCTACGTGGTACTCAAGTCTTGAAAAGGCCAACATGATCGCGTAGGCCGTAATGACAATAATAATAGTAATAAGAACTTAGCATAGCAGGGAACCCAGGGAAGAGTTTGTCTTGTCTTTGTTGCTGCCGGTTCTACGGCTGTGGCGCGACAAATCAACCGAATGTAAATGACCAATGCAATGACATGATTCTACCGAGCTGAACCCATTCCAAGGCAGTTCCGGTCGCTCGGCGTCATGATAACGAATCCATGCCTTCAAGCCGCCAGATTCTGGTGCAGCACCATACGCGCACCTCAATAAACAAATCCAGAATTCAGAATAAATTCAATTCAAAATTTGTTTCCATTAGCTTACCTAAATTAGAAAGAAGTGTGCTACATATCACATGCACGTTTGCTTCGATCGTGTGTTTTTTTTAAACCCCAAACAGCAGAGCCGGTCGCAAAGATGGTGGTGTCAAGTCAATGGTTGTGTTGTCTCTCGGGTAGCGCGATCGAAAATGTGTACACAAACTTTGTAGCCGAAGCGGATGAATATGTACGCATCAGAATTAGACATGGGCAAGGAGAGCGGGAATCATAAGGTTCGCTCGCTCCCATTAGTGAGCGGACGCTCGTCGCTCTTCACTCCAGAAAAATATGATTCGCCCGCTCGCATAAAAAATATAAAAGCTCGTTTGAAACTTGTTGCCGCGAGAAAAAAAAAAAACAAATCTATAACGCTGTCGGGCTTATACGTATTGTAGATAGCTGCGTGAAAAAATAGCAAATATTTTTATTGTGGTCAAGTAAAACTAAAACTAAAATTTATGTTTTGTTTTAAAAAAATCACAAGCTACTGTCGTCGACCCACACTACCTATTCGAAAAACACGATTAAAACAACGTAGAGCGCGAGCGCATCGTATGTGCTAAACAAACACAGAAAAACAGCCTGACTTGCAAGCGCACTGCTGGTCCAAAATACGTAGCGAGAAGATCAGGGTAGCTTGCGAGCGGCCTGTATCCTTAAAAGCCATGCAGAAAAAACAGCCTAGCTCGCGAGCGCAGAAAAAGCTTATTTTTGTATTAAAAAATATTGTGCAGTAAAAGTAAAAATAATTAAAATCGTAGGAGCAGACAGTCAATGAAGCCTCAATATTGTTCTGCTTGTCATTCTCGATGCGCGTTGTCTAGTCCAGTTACTTTAAAAGTGATTACTTAAAAGTGAAGTCTAATACTTTTGACAGTGAATACTAGGAATTATTAACAAATAAAGGTAAGTTTAACATAATATATCTTATTTTATATGTGGCGAATTTGAACAAATAATGAGTAAAAGTGTGAAAGAGTGTTGGTAGACTTTAAAAATATCCTAGACACTAAAGCTAAACATATATTTGAAGCATAATACCAACGATCCTCAGCCCGCTATGTTTTCTGTATGTCAACGAATTAAAATCATATTATCAAGGAGGGTTTCATAGCTAACTGAAACAAGTGATGGTTTGGTAGGATCGAAGGATCAGTTTTCCATCGTTTACTGGTGCTCGTGCTTTGCTCGCTCGTACGTTCTGCCAAATTTTATTCAATACATGCTAAGTTTAACGCTTTCACTTAATATATTGAGAAAACTTCCAAATTATTTTGTGGTGTAGCTGCAGTGACTATATACATAGAATAATAAACAAAGCAATGCAGTTGTCATGGAGTAGTTTGCATACCTGTCCATCGGGGTACTCTTCATTCTATAGTTTTATTGTGTTTGTTTATTGTTTATTGTGTGGAAATTTCAAAAAAATGTACAGTATCTTGATAACGCCGAAGAAAACGTTGACGTCTTTGAGTAGTATGCGCAGCGCAAAGCATGCTGTCACCATCGCTGTAGTGTCCTGTGCAAAAACTTAAATCAATTGTACAATTATCACATTAGAGAATCTTTCGGTGTACTTTTTTACCTGGTAATGATCAATTATGTTCATCTTTATCATCTTGTTAATACTGTTAATGAAATTTTTGCTAAGGTTCAAAACTTATATGCAAAAAAGTTTATGAAACTTTTATGCAAAAAAGTAACGATTGGCTACACGAGTAACATTTACACTCTATTTTATCGACGCCACGAGAGAAAAATGTGTGGTTCGTGCGGACGGCAAAATGTTCAGAGCACTGGATCTTAGAAAAAATATTTTATTATATTTACCTAATGTATTTTCATATTTGGGTTGATTAGGTAAAATAATTATCCTACCGGAACCTGGCTTCAAGATTCATCTATTTGCAAGTTTCAATAAAAGGTAATTACAGAAGAATATCAGTTATTTAAAAAATGTAACGCTGTTTAAATTATTTATTTTCTAGGGTGAAAGTATGTCTACCAAGACTAGTGACATTTGGCAACATTTTGAAGACCAAGGAAATACGGCCAAATGTCGCTATTGTTCCAAGGCGATTTTATTTTCCAACAAATCTAGCTCGAATCTGAAGCGACATATAAGATCTATGCACCATACTATTCCTATTGAGAGAAATTCTCCTACAGCTACTATTTATTCAATACAATCGATAGATAGGGACGAAACTACGTTGCCTGCTGCAGGCCCTTCAAAAAAGCAGGGGGATCTTTTACGTTTCTTTGACGCAAATAAGCCGCTAACTGTTGCTCAAAAAAGTGAATTAGATGAAGCCTTACTTGAAATGATTTGCGACGAATGTTTACCTTTTAACATCGTAGAAGGAGAAAAGTTTAAAAAATTCGTACGTATGTTAAATCCCAAGTATGAGGTTCCTTCTCGTAAAACCCTTTCAAATGGTTTACTTGAAAGCAATTATCAGCGAGAATTGGCAAAAATTACAGATAATTTGAGCAAAACAACATCATTAGCACTAACTTCTGACGGGTGGACCAATTCTAATAATGGGGCTCTTTCCGTTTGAAGCTCGTAGGCTGAAATTTCAGCCTGTCAGCTTTTTGCATTGTATAGAAGTTTTCAAGCAGCTATCTACCCGCTGCGCGAATTCGAGCAGTTTCCAGCGCAGGAAATGTACAAAAATCTGCGCTGGCCAGCGCAGATTTTGGCCCGTCTCCCGCGCTGGACTTCAGCGATTCCTGCGCTGGGTCGAGCAAGTTTAGCGCCATCTGTTGGCGAAATTTTACGAACTATTTATGGCGGTGGAGTAAAAAAACGGTCCAAAAATTTAAAATTATTGGCGCCCATTTTCTCGTCCGCTTCTTCTCCCTCCCTCACCCTGCCTTGCCTTACTTGCGCTTCAGCCCGTGCCTTCCGCCGCCAGCTGATTGGCTGTTGTGGTGTATGCGTTGATACTCATATGCGCATTGCGGTTGTGTATTGTTATTGGTGGGTGTTAGCATTTATTAATTTGTGCGTGGCCTTGAGACGCTGTGGGAGAAGCTGGATTGGGATTTAAAGTGTTATCGGTGTATTGATGGTTTATTTTATTTCGTGCCGCTACTGATGAGACCATTCGATGCCCCTGCCAATTGAGGGTGAAGAAGCCTATTTAAAACAAGCGTAGGAGAACGTCTAACACTAATCTAATATTTGTTAATTTGAACATGTTTGATGCTTCAACGACCTTCTATGCATCATGTAGCACAGTGTATAGTGGTTATATATTTTTTTAATTTGCCGAAATCTGTCTCCAGTTTTGGGTCTCGACACACACACACACGCACACAGCGCGGGGAAAGTGACCGTTCACTCTATCATGCCGCGATCCCCCACCCCGCCCGGCGCTTTGGATGAGGATGCGATACAAGAAAGCTGAACCAGCCGTTCTACCGATACGGTAGCCGTAATCGAACATGCAGGGAGAGGGGGGGGGGGTTGTCTGGTGGGGTGGGGGGGAGTGCGTGCTTGCGTTCGCGCTTTCGTGGGTGCGTGCTTGCGTTTGCGCTTTCGCGGGTGCCTGCCCGCGTACACGCGTACGTGCATGTGTGCGTGTGTGTGTGTGCGTGCGTGCGTGTGTGTTTTTGTGTGTGTGTGTGTGTGTGTGTGTGCGTGCGTGTGGAAACCCTAAAACTATTTGATTCTGATGCGTACATTTTCATCCGCTGCGGCTACAAAGTCCATGCATTTTCGATCTCGCTACCTGAAAGACAACACAACCATTGGCATTGGCATCTTTGCGATCGGCTCTGCTGTTGGGGGTATTAAAAAGACACACGATCTAAGCAAACGTGCGTGTGATATATTGCACATTTATTTCTAATTCAGCTAGCGGACGCAACTGGAAACAAAACTTGAATTGAATCTATACAAAAGAGGATTCTGGATTTATTTATTACGGTGCGCGTATGGTGCTGCACCTGCCCGTCCAGAGTCTGGCGGCTTGTTGGTTTGTATTCGTTATCATGACGCCGATTGCCGGCAATGCCTTGTAATGGGTTCGGATCGGTAGGTTCATGTTTTGGTCGATTGCATTCCGTTGATTTGTCGCGCCACAGCAGTAGACCCGGTAGCACCAAAGTCAAAACAAAAACCTTCCCCGGTACGGATGGCGATTCAAAGTTCTTTTTATTATTATTATTCTTGTAATTACGGCCTACGCGATCATGCCGGCCTTTTCAGGACTTGAATACCACGTAGCCGGATGGCCACCTCTTGCTACGGCGGACGGTTAGAACCCACGCGGTTAGAACCCACGACGGGCATGCAGATGTGAGGAATGATGGCGGTGTCGCGGGCCCGCTCCTATCCAGCGTGCAACTTGCATACTGCCACACTGTCTCCTGCTCGATGCATACGCTGCAGGCAGGAGGAAGGATGCACCTCCACAACAAAAAAAAACACCGTCATGAACCAGCGGTGGATCTAACGGTAGACGGACTAGGCGGTCGCCGAATATCGCTAGTCTGTAGTATGCCGTATGTCTACAAGTGGACAGAGTATTAGCGACAAGGGCCCCCGGAAAGATGGTCGTTGGTGCCCCGTGGCTGGAGAACCATCTGCACTCTCACACCCCCCACCCCCAGCCCACCCCTCATGCCGGCAACAATTTTAGGGCCTGTGACCGATGATCGTTGGGGTTCCATGGCCACCCCCCCTCCATCCGCCTGCAATTTAAGTATAATGTTCAATCTATCTCCCAACAGCTGTGTGCCAGTACCCCCTCCTTCCGGTCATCAGTTACCATTTACAGGGGCCTCAATTCGTCTTTCCGCCTTTCATGAACCCCTTCCTTTCTTTGACCTATGGATCATAACATTCCGGAAGAGCATACATACGGCGACAGTTTTGCATATTTTTTGGATGTGTTTGAACTCATTGCGATTTTTTGGTTTGATTTGTGAAAATGCAACTTCATCGCCGCAATGTTTGTTTACGGCATTTTTAGGCGCCCCAACAGCTCGCGAGCATTGACCACACGCAAGAAAGAGATGGCGTTATGGAGGGAAAAAGCACGGACGACGGCTGACAGCAATTGGCCGTCTGATGCACCAACACATCCAAACCTTCGGCAGCTCGCTCAGGCGAGGGGAATGAGGCGGAGCCAGGAACGGGCAGCTCGACGAGCTGCTTGACAAATTTGCCGTTGGAGAGAAAAGGAAGGCATAATAAAATTCTCAGAACGCCATAACATCTTCCGTCGCTTTGCGCAGTGGGTAAGTGAGTATAATATACAAGTGGGCTTATCCCAAGGTGTATGAATTTAGAAGACTGATTTTTATCGCTTCTGCTTCTTAATGAAGATTTATAGAGTGTTTTGAGTATTCGTCAAGCCTCAAGGAAGCTTGTTTGAACAAAAGTTTTCACCCATCTTGTCAAAAAGTGATATTCAAATTTGGTTATAAAAATAATGCTATGAGACCACCTGGACTACATACACTTTGATTCCAGGTTCGATCACCTGATTTCTTTAATGCACCTTGGGATAAATGTAAACAAAACCGTGTTTTCGAGTAGGTACTCGAATCTAATTCTAGCTTTGTGGCTATAATAATCTAGACTGAAAATTGCAGGCTAGTTTTTTGTGTGGTTTTGTATGGAGTGTTTACATGATTTCAGCCTCCAACTATCAAACTCCATACAAAAAACTAACTAGAATCGTGAAGGCCCCCAATACCAGCTTTATGGCTGTTACAGTTCATTATATAAACGATGAATCAAATCTCTGCCCCAATTTATTAGAATGTTCAGAGTTTCCGAACAAACATACGGCTGATAATATTGCCATTTGTTTAAAAAATGTAGCAGAAAAATTTAAAATCTGCGATAAAATTCAGGCAGTTGTTACAGACAATGCTGCAAACATGAAAGCTGGAGTACGCCAAAAAAAATTTACTTATCTGCCATGTTTTGCGCTCTCAACCTGATCGTGCAGAATGCTGTGCAAAAGTCGATTTCAGACACTGTAGAAAAATAAAAACAATAGAGATTTTTCAAAAAAAAAAAAAAAAAAAAAATAGCACTGCAACCCATAAACTAGCCGAAGCGCAACAGAAACTGGGTTTCATTGTCTTAAAATTGAAGCAGGATGTGTTGACAAGATGGAATTCAACATATGACATGATCGACCGGTTTCAAAAAAATAAGATTCCAATTTTATCATGTTTGGATAGCATGAAATATAAACATGATTTATTTACCAAAGATTGGTTGGTGATGGAACAAAGCGTTAAAGTGCTACAAACGTTTGATCACGATACTAGAGTAATTTCAGCAGAAAAATCGGTAACAATATCGAAAATGGGCGATTTATTAAACATACTACGGCAAAAAATAGAAAAGGAAATGTCTGATGAATTAGATCCTCCAGTACAAAAACTTATTTCTATTTTAATCCAGGGCCTTTTAGAAAAGGGTAAGCATTATCTAGAGAATAACATGGTTAACCGCGGCCGCGAAATTCCGGCCCGTGTATTTTCGGCCTAAGAGCTCGGCTTGATTCCGCTCCTTGCTAGAGCGCGGTATAATCTGATAACGATGACAGAGGGTCAGATTACATACAGAACGGAGTGAAGCCAGATCGTACATGTTACAGCATGCTGCCCACCACATATACCAACGCATACACTAAATTCAGCTGACGGCGAAAGGCACGGGCTGAAGCGGAAGTAAGGCAAGGTAGGGTAAAGGAGGGAGAAGAAGAGGACGAAAAAATGGGTGCCGATGTGTTTGAATTTTTTGAACGTTTTTTTGCTCCGCCACCTAAAATAGTTCGTCCGTTTCTCCAATAGAAGGCGCCAAAACAGCTGAACCCAGGGCAAATTTCACTGAAGTCCAGCACAGGAAACCGATTCGAATTTACGCAAAATCTACGGTTGAATCATGTTCATCAGCAACATTCGGAACGCGTTAGTGCGCAATCCACATATTACCACGCGTATTCCATTCTATTCCTCTGCAGCTGCTTAGCGACTGGCTTTGATTTGCTAAGCTGGTTAGGCTAGCAAAACGAAAATGAATAGTGCACAAATATTTGGCTGAAAACATGATAGTTCATCGAACTATAGAAACACGCCATCACGCAAATCCCACGAAAACAAGCACTAAAATAACCGAATTGTTGGACCTAAAGAACATGATCGTCAAGTCCAGTACAATGAGGGGTTTTTTCTAGCTAGTTACTTTTATTTGCCGGTCTCATGGTACATGTTGCGAACGACCTCATTATGAAGTAAAAGCATTTATGGGGATGTAGCGAAGTAAAACACTTCAAGTTAAAACAAAGTTCAAGCAAAACACGCCTCAAGCAATAGCGCGCGCTTCAGAAACGCAACAAAAATAGACAGGTCAACCGTTCTCACGGTTCAAACGAGGAAGTAACTTCACGCAATTCATAAACCATAGGTACATGTCGCATTAAATATAAATAAAACTTGTTATCAAAATAGTCATAGTTACAGTTAGCTGACCTTTATGCGGTCAGCAACTAAATAGCATATAAGAGATGAAAACCTAAATAAAGTGAGCGCATTCGAACACAAACCTCAGAATCGCTCGTTTCTTAATAGTCGGAGGCACTCTCCGGTCGACGAAGGAAAAATATACCCGACACGGTGTAAAGCACCGGCGTTGGGCGCTGCGACGGAGCAACACATCCGCCAGCAGCATTAGTACAGTCGTCAACTCGAACGACTTAACAACATGTCCGTCATGGGTTCAAGTCCGAAATAGACCGTGTCGCCATACGACCGACTATCCTGCTATTGGGGGTAATCCAAAAGTCAATGAAAGCCAACCCCCCACATCAGTGGTACAGGCAGGCCTTGACCGACAACGGTTGTTTTGCCAAAAGAAGAAGAAGAAGCTTTTTATTTCATGATGTTCTGGGACGTATACCGCATAAAAAAATATATCGTCGGGCAAGTAAACTTTGGGGACCTCGATTTGAAACACACTCTCATGCAAATATGTGTTTATATACTTTCAGGCTGTTATGCATGGTTAGATTCATGTAGAAGTAAATGGTCTAGCCTTTTGTGGTAACACGTCTTCGCTAAATCAACGTAATACACTGGACAACGACGGTATCAGATTGTGAGAGAAAGCAAGCAATTAATAATATATTATGTAATGCTTGGTGGTTGTTCGGTCGGCAGTGTTGTAGCAATACCTCGCTGATACGGGGGTGGATCCAAAGCCTCTTGAAGGTTAATATAGGCTCTCCACCTCCTACTCCTACTCAATACATTCCCGTCGTACAAAACGGTAACATGTCTCTCAATTATCCAAGCTTGGATATACGGGGAAACCCAACCACTTAGGCGGATTGGTTGCATGGCTAAATTGAGAGGGGGCGGGGGCAGGGGAGGGAGGTAGCTGATTGATCTTCATGACTCTACCTGGGAGCGTCTGTTCTCCATGTTAGGAGCGGCTTCCCCCCAGGGCTCCCGAAGGGCTCGACCCCGTTCTGATTGACGAAAGGCACTCGGATATTATCGACGTTAAAACGTATAGAGGCGCAAACGTCGACTCGGACCATTTGCTGGTCATGGTAAAGCTGCGCCAGAAACTCTCCGTGGTTAAAAACCAACGGAGTCAGACCACCCGAAGGCTCAACCTGGACCGGTTGAAGTGTGCTGATGTGGCGGAGGGGTATGCGACAGCGCTCGGGGAAGCTCTACCGGCCGACAACAATATCGCCGCGATGCCCCTCGCAGACCACTGGCGTATGGTGGAACAAGCCATCAACACTGCAGCCGAACACAAGATCGGCCGTTTACCACGTAGAGAGAAAAAGGAATGGTTCGACGAAGAGTGTAGGCGAGCACTATCCGAGAAAAATGCAGCGCGCGCCCGTATGCTACGGCATGAAACCCGCCAGAACGTGTTGATCTACAAACGACTGAGGAAACAGCAAACCCTGCTCTTCCAGGCCAAGCAGCGTTGTTTTGAAGAGTTAGTCGAACAGCTGTTGGAGCAGCTTTCCCAGTCGGGGGACACCCGCTTGTTTTATAGGAGATTGTAGGAGGTACAGCCGTTCAATGTGGGTTTGCTCCTAAAACCGCTATGTGCCGGGATGCGGAAGGAAATCTTCAAACGTGTAGGGAACTGCTCGATAGCAGGAAACAGAAAGTTAGGAAACTGCTCAACAGTAGCACGAACAGCCCAACTCGTGGGTATAAACGGAGCGCATAAGGAATCGTCCTTATGCAGCTCGTTAGGACAACCGGAATAAAAATGCTCTCTCTTATACTCTGAACTCCAACCGAACAAGTCGTTTCCATCAATCCGAATTCCACACGTGCTCTCAGTCCGCTTTCGCATAACCTCCAAAGACGGATGAGCGGGAGGTGATCGAAAGGTGAAAGTACTACTTCGAAGAGCACTTGAATGAAGCAGAGGTAGGAGAGGCTGGCGCAAGCGGCAGAACAAGGCAACGACCACAGCAGCAGCACAGCAGTAACAACAACGACAGCAATGGTACAGACGTCGTGGTGCCCCCTCCATCTCTGGATGAGATGGCCAGCGACATCAAACAGCTTAAGAGCAATAAGTCTGCCGGCAGCGATGGACTGGCGGCGAGCTCTTCAAGATGGGGCCGGATCCTTTACCGTCTCTCCAATTTCTTGGCTTGGCGGATGACGTCGACATCATCGGGAGGACAACAGCGAAGGTGTGTGAGAAGAACTCGACTGAAACGCGAAGCAGCAAGAATTTGATTGAGAATCAATGCAACGAAGACGAAGTACCTGCTTGCCTTCGACTCAGACCATCTGGGAAGCAGTATATTAGTTGACGGCGATAATCTCGAGGTAGTAAAGGAGTTTTGCTATCTCGGGACGGTCGTTACTTCGGACAACGACATCAGCAGTGAAATCCGGAGACGCATTGTGCAGGGGAATTGTGCATACTATGGGCTTCTCCGACTGCTGAGATCCAGAAGACTTCGAGCCGGCATGAAATGTGAGATATATCGCACATTGATTCGCCCGGTGGTCCTTTACGCATACGAGTCCTGGACCATTCGAGCGGAGGATGCAAACTAGACTTGGACAAAACGATTCTTTTCACCGAACGCGGACGAACTAGTTCGCTCACCAAAAAGAACCGAACGTGAACGACGATTCTTTCGTTCTTTTTTCATTGGGTTTTTATTGACAAAGAACGCTCGTTATTTTTTTCATTTACCCACCATAGACGCATTGTGTAGCCAAAGAAGTACTCATTCTGCGGTTGGAACCAATAATTTAAAAACATTAAACACTCGGCCCATCTGCTGTCTGGTCAACACAAGCTATCGCAAAACCGACCAAAAACTATCATGTAAAAAACTAATAAGAGCAAAAATGTCTCTAGTATATATTGTACCCTATGTGTTACATTTGTAACCGTGCCGACGAACCGCGTGATTATACGAGTTAGGTAAACAAACGGCTGTCATACCAGTTAGGCGGCGCTCTGGGACCAATCGAACGAAACAAACAAACACGACTCTGTTCGATAGGTGCTCTGTCAGCTGTTCGATGTCTTACAGACCTGTCATGATGCACTGCAATACGCCTATCTTTTTATCTCGAAAATGAAGCATTTTCATAGTTAACATGAATATCCATCTGCAGGGGGAAGATTCAACAAATAATTTACCAGTTATTCACATCAATAATAACATAAAAATCATTCAAATTTAATATTGAAAAATGTAAACAAACGTCCATGCGAAACACATACAGTGCATACACATGCATTATGTACACGCAATAGTTTAATACGTTTCAAACCTGTATATTTGATGTTAAAATTGATTGTGAAGCATTGCAAATATTATTGATAGATATTTAAAATATTTTGCAGGCGAATTTTAAGAAGAAAACGAGAAAAAATACGAAAACAAACTTGAAATTGTCCCGAATTGAATTCTATCTACTATAGTTGAGAAGCGTTTGACAGCCAAGGTACTCAAAGCACAGTTGGGTATCGAACATCAAAGACAGAATCAACTGACATGTTCGACTCGATGTTTGTCTTGTTTGTTTGTTTGTGTCTGACAGTGCACCTCCATATGATTATATGGGTTTGTTCGTGTCGGATGTCGTGTTCGATTGTTGCTAGAGCGCCGCCTTAGGTAAACAAACGGCTGTCAGGGTTGTGTTAGGGTTTAAGGATCTTGTGCGTTAAAGTGACAGTCGACATTCTCGAAGATCGGCGAAAAAGAGCAATGATCGCGATGAAGCGATGGCCCGACGGCCATCGCGGGAAAAAAGTTATAAGAGGAACGTGCGTAGGTCACGTTAGCTCTCTACGTTTTATACCGTGCAAGGAATACCGCGTTTTTTAAAACCCCACTTAAAGCTTGTGAAGATTTGCGAAATAAACGAATTGTAAAACAGCACAAGTACAATCGTGTCGTTATTGAAACGGTATTTATGGTTGTCGAGGAGCCGACAAGTTGCGTTCACAACATTTTAAAAAAACGCGCATAGTTCGTGAATACGTCGCGTAATCAAATTGCCAACGGTAAGGCAGCGTTACAGTGTCGCGTGTGCAAAGTGAAGCTTGCAGAATGTCCCGTACACTGATCCCGCATCAAGGAGAGCCTCTTCGCGAAGGACTGGGACCGCTTCCCTCCTCCGTGAATAGGACAAGCAGCATCCGTGGATACGGCAGGAACAGCACAGACCCAGTGGCCAACTCTACAATTAGGCCATTGAGAGCTGGACGGGCATCATCGAGGCTATCCTCGAGGGCGTCAGCTACGCGAAATGAGACCCTGAACGAGTTGGTTACGAGAGCTCGCGAAGCCAAGCGCGAGCTGAGAGCAATCGAACGCGAAATAGCTGACGTTATGGTAGGAACGACGTCATCGATTGTCTTGAAGGAAAAGGACATTGTTGGAGCAACTGCTGGAGTCGAGCAGTTCGAAGCGGAGCGGAGTTCATTTTTTGAACTTGTTTACGTTGACATCACTAGCGGTTTAGATTTAATAAATAGATGACGAAAAGGCTTTTTCGTCCTCTTCTTCTCTGGCAAATCGTCGTTACAAGATTGGTAATTATTGGTAGCTTAGAAAACAGAAAGAAACGCGCAAGACTTTTTCCGAAATTCTCCTCCGAGTTAACATTGGTGCCGTGACCAAGATAGTGTCGAAATGCTGATTAGTCGAGAGTTTTTCGATAAAGTAAATATTATCTGCGCGCGCTTACGCTAACCCTTCTGTACACGCACATGCATCTTTTGGCTGGCTTTACATTACGCTAATACCAATAAATAATCTTGTAAAATGTCCGTGCAACCGGCGATCTTGGCGTCGAGAAGAACGATTTTGCTAACTATCTTGGGACGATATGAACAATTCAACCAAAATTACCAATCTGAGCGGGACTCGATTGAGGTTGAAACTCGACTAAGCAAATTTGAGCAAATGTGTAAGGATTTGGAAAGCATTCAACAGCAGCTGGAAGATAGTGCAACCACTGCTGAAGAAATGACGTATAACGCAAGACTGCGCGAAGATTTTGAACCGCGACTCATAAGACTGCAAGCTGCTTTGAAAGCAAAATATAGGCAAATTCCTCGTAGCGAAGGGTCGCAGCATAGGGCCGGCAGCAACCCGCTGCAAGGCATAAAGCTGCCCACCATAGCATTGCCCGAGTTCGATGGCGACTGTATGCAATGGCTAACTTTCCGCGACACCTTTGAGTGTCTTATTCACGAAAATAATGAGCTTCCCGCCATACAGAAGTTTCACTACTTGCGCGCAGCCGTAAAAGGCGAAGCCGCACAAGTAATTGAGTCGATAACGATAAGCTCAAATAACTATACATTGGCTTGGAAAATGCTCATGGAAAGATACTCAAACGAATACCTGCTTAAGAAACGTCACTTGCAGGCTATGTTTGGCATCACACCGACTAGGAAAGAAAGCGCAACGGCATTGCACCAATTGGTCGATGAATTCGAGCGGCATAAAAAAAAGTTGAGCCATTTAGGAGAAAAGACAGATGAATGGAGCAGCATTTTGGAACATTTGTTGTGTACAAAACTGCCAACAAGAACACTACGCGATTGGGAAGAGCATGCGTCAAATTTTAAAAATTCCCAGCTATGAAGCATTCATTACATTTTTACATCGCCGTATGAGAGTTCTAGAAACGCTGTTAGTAAACAAATCTGAGACGTTAAATGATGAAACACAATCCTATGCAAGACGAAATAATTTTACACGCACCTCCAGCTTTGCCACAACTGATCACGATAACAACAGATGCCACTTATGTAATATGCCGCACACTATCATAAAATGCCAGCGATTCCTTGCCATGAATGGTTCGTCAACAGCATGTTCCGAACAAGAGATATGTGCACTTTTCGCCGATCACTTCTCAAAAGCCTACTCTGATGACATCAATGATGAGGAATTGTTAGAGGGTGGACTTTCTACTACACCTCGCGATGTTTTGTGTTCCCGTTCCCTAAATTGTACCGTCGAAAATGTTGCTACAGCTATATCGTCCTTAAAACCTTCTTATTCTCCTGGCCCAGATGGTATACCTGCAATCATCCTTAAAAAGTGCACCAACGCTATTGCTCCCATAATGACATTCATTTTCAATCTCTCCTTTCAACATAAATGTTTCCCTGCTCTATGGAAAACAGGTTGGCTTCGTCCGATTTTTAAAAAAGGCAGTAAATCTGAAGTAAGCAACTATCGCGGTATTTCCCTACTTCCTGCTAGTGGCAAGGTATTGGAAATCATCGTTCATTCTGAGCTTTTGTTTTTATCGAAGCAGTATATAACGTTTAATCAGCATGGATTTATGCCAAAACGTTCCACTACCTCCAGCCTTATGTCGTTCATATCCAAATTGTTCCAGTACTTGGATACAGGTTACCAAGTTGATACAGTGTATACTGATATTAAATCTGCTTTTGATAGAGTATCTCATAAACTATTGTTGATGAAGCTCTCTAAATTAGGTTTATCTACGTCTTTTGTTCACTGGATTGAGTCTTACCTCTCTAATAGAAATCTTCATGTAAGTTTCGGATCGTCCTTTTCTTCACCGTTCTCCAATTCTTCTGGTGTCCCTCAAGGAAGTGTACTAAGTCCCCTCTTGTTTCTGTTATTCATAAATGACATTAGTTTTATTCTCCCATCTCCTAACCACCTTCTATATGCAGATGACATTAAAGTATTTGTTCCAGTGATGCAAGAGGAGGATTGCAGCGCACTCCAATCTCTTCTCAACTCCCTCTCTTCATGGTGTGCGTCTAACTTCTTAGAGCTCTGTCCTAGTAAATGTAGCGTGATCTCTTTTTGTCGTCGTCATTCCCCTCTTATTCACGATTATGTTCTTAATAACACTGCTATCAACAGGGTGTCATGTGTTCGCGATTTAGGTGTTATGTTAGACGAAAGGCTATCATTCGATAGTCACCTTGAATTGGTCATCGGTAAAGCTTATTCAAACCTTGGCCTTATTTTTCGCATGACATCGGGCTTCACCGATTTGAGGTGCCTTAAGGCATTATATTGTTCCCTAGTGCGCCCTGTTGTTGAGTATGCTTCTGTTGTCTTCTGTACTAACAGGGCAGGTTGGAATAACAAACTCGAAGGCGTGCAAAAGCGCTTCACTAGGTGCTTATATCGTCGCCTCTTAGGAAATTCCACCACTGCATTACCGTCATACAGTGATCGTTGCATATTGTTCAATCTTGACACCCTCGAATCTAGACGAACTAAAGCATGTGTGTCATTTATCAGCAATTTGTTACGAGGGAATATAGATGCTCCAGACTTGCTTTCCCAACTTAGTTGGTATGTTCCTTCCAGGTGTTTAAGAAATCGGACTGCTCTTGAAATACCTTTCCGCAATACAGCGTTTGGCTTCAACGACCCGTGGCTAATTTGTTTGCGCCAATTCAATGAACATTACCGCGATTTTAATTTCTAATTTTATGTTCCGGCTCTTTGTTATTCTTTCTAATTAGGTCTCTTTTATTCTTAATTTCTTTTTTCTTTTGTTTTTTGTTTTAAATATTTTCTTCTTATCCGCTGCTTATTTTACTTTCACTATGGATTTCCATTCTCTTACATCCTTTTCTATTTCCCCTTCGTTTAGTTAAGTTACAGTTAGTTTAGTTCCAATAGGGCTAACTAGGTTTTAAGCAATTATATGTTCAACCCCGGAGGCAGACATATTGAAATTAATAAATGAAATGAAATGAAATGAAATGAAATGAATCCTGCGCAACGTTACCGAACAGCGCTTGATGCGCGGTTATGTTTAAATTGCCTGCGGGACAATTATAGAGCTCGAGATTGCTCCTCGCAGCATAAATGTCGCCTCTGTAATTTAGCACACCACACAATGTTACACTCACAGGGCACTCCCGGCACATCCACCACTACACCTATACAGCTAGCTGCGCGGGGTGAACCGGTGCACCAAACACACACTAACAACCCTAACAATCCAACGGCTAACACACAACGTAGTTTTGTAGCTGCAGTTAGACAAACACCTTCGCAGGTATTGCTCCAGACTGCACTATTGAATGTTGTTGATGCACATGGCATTGTGCATCCTGTTCGTGCACTTTTGGACAGTGCAGCCTAATTTAATGAGCAGCAGGCTCGCTCAGAGGTTAGCATTGCGAAATGACACTGTAAATATAAACCTTAAGGGGGCAGGTCTCTCCACCAGAATGTTGAAGAAATCGGTGCGAACTACGATCGCCTCAAGAACAGAAGATTTCAAGTTGGGTGTTGAATTTTTGATTGTTGACAAGGTGATAGCTGATTTGCCGGCGCATGATATTTGTACTCGCAGCTGGAACATACCGACTGATGTCGTTTTAGCGGATCCACAATTTTACAAATCATCCCCAATCGACATCATTCTTGGCGCTCGTCATTACGTTTCATTCTTTGTGAACGTAAATCAGCACAAACTTGCTCCGAACCTTCCGACAATGTTGAATAGCGTATTTGGTTGGGTTATGATTGGGCCCACAACTCTTCAAGATCCTGCACCGCCGAGCGATTGCACCACCACAATCATCTACATGGTCTCTCTGGAGGATTCTATGGAACGCTTTTGGAAGCTAGAGGAGCTAAGTATGAAAGAAGCGTACTCTCCCGATGAGCGGCGATGCGAATCCTTTTATAAAGAAACCACCCAAAGAGACGACTCGGGTCGGTACATTGTGCGTCTACCTAGAGAGCCTAATTTTAACGAAAAACTTGGCCTGTCTAAAGCAACTGCACTTCGCCGTTTTGAGTTGCTGGAAAGGAGGTTGGAACGGAATCCACAGCTCAAATCTAACTACCACTGTTGCGAAAAGATTAAAAGAAGGTGAAAATGTAGATATTTCGGTGTTGAAAAATCACAAATTTAGTTTTTATTCCTCCTTCTTAATCTGTGGCGCAAATAAGAGGTCGAAGGCGTTTCCTTCGGCTCTATTTATACCGCTTCGTTTTCTCCCGCCATCGCCCTTTCCGTTAGCAATGGAGGGCACTGTAGCCCTACGTTGACCTTTGCTGCGGAACCCTACAAAGTCGTATCATGACGAGAAATTGTGTGGCTCCACCAATGTAAACAAACGACGTTGTCACAACATTCTCCCCACCAGTGCGACGCTCACAAGCGTTACACTCTCTTTACGTTTGTTTCGTAACGCCTGTCAACTTTCCTGTCTGATCGACCTGTCACTCGCATTGAACCACGCGGTTCTACACCACCCGCTACGGAAAAAGGATCTTCTACACATATTTGCTCGCTTTTATCCTTTTCGCCGGTCGTTCCTAGTGTATTTTCTGCAAGCCCTATCGATCGTCTTTTGTGAATATTGTTGGCAACAATTTTCTTTGTATTGTAGCCCCTACCCTGCTCCCTAGCGTTGAGGTACAGTATTGTACGTTTATCATTCATCGCTCCTTTGCTCTCTCCAGTTGACCCCGTTCCCTTTCTCTCTTCTAGGTCCCTACACGATAGTTTTGTTGCTGACTGATGATCTATTCCGGACACAACAAGTTTATTGCGGTTCAGCCAATTCTGTAGCGCGCTTAGCAGCGATAAACTTATGATTCGCAAGAGAACTCCTAATATCACTGAAACCCTGCGAGATATCATTAATGCGTAGGGAAGTCCGAAAGAAACCCTATCTACTGCAATGGTTACGTTCTCATTTACCTCTCCCTTTCCTTTTAGCCACGCAAACTTCCCATTCGTCTCATGGTTCAAACAACGTTTTGCCCTCTCACAACGCCATCGTATACCCGCGCCACAGCGGTTCTCGAATGGTTCAACATTACCTTGTTTCGTACAAGCGACGACAGTGGTGACCGGCGCAAAGGTTGCGCAAGGGCCAAAAACTGTCCATCCGAGCCTAGTTTTAGCAGCGATTGGCTCGTGGAATCTTCCTTCGATGCACCTCGATGGCTTTCCCAGATGCATGTTGTTCATGCCGATAAGGATCCGCGGCACTATCCGACTGTACGAAGGAATGGGTAGCCCCTTGAGATGCGGATACTCTTCCGCCAAATCGTGGAGTGACAACGTCTGCGCTGGCAGATTCAGCTTTTCCAGAGTGTGTACCTTGCGTAGGTCGTACACCGTGGCACCCTTGTGCACGCCAGATACCCGCAACGGAAGTTCCATCGAAAGAACGTCCCTGTGGGTTGTATCGTCGGTCCATCTCAACCGTACAGGGTGCGTAGTGCCTTCAATACCCAATTCCTCTATCAGCTCCCGATCAACAAATGTAGCTGATGAGCCTTCGTCTAGAAAGGCGAAGGTGTTGACCGTGTTGTCTTTTCCGTAAACTGTGATGGGAATATAACGGAAAAGTGTATTAGTGTTTATCATAAAGTGGGTGTTAACCGAATGTTGTATGCTTGCGCTCGTGCGTGGTGTATCGTCTTCACGGTGTAGTAGTTTGTGGTGTTGGCCTCTACATCCCGCTATGCCACAGGGTGTTCGAACGAAACATTCACCCTTATGCTTTCCAAGGCAGGTTATACATAGACGATATGTATTAACGTGTACGTGGCGTTCCTCTATTTTCAATTCAAGAAACCTGGCGCAATTTGCGACATTGTGAAATGAATCGTAACAAAGTACGCACGTTTTGGCCTGATGTACGTTCACATGATGGTTTGTTAGTGTTCTGCGGACCGGTAGTTGTCGTGGCAGTTCGATATGTGGGGGTTTATCAAACGGGTTGACTTCGGTGCTAGCAGCCACCGCAATTTCGGTCAACCACTTGCCGAACTCTCCTACCGTTTTCCTTGGAAGCCTTGCTTTATGTCGAGCCCACTCCAAACGTCTTTCTGCGGATAGTTTTGCTGACAATTCCTTTAGCAGTGTTACGTTGCAGTCATATTCCTCCAGTCCGGAGGCCTTTATAGTAGCGCACATTTTGCGAACTACCTTGCCAAAGTTTGCCAAAGTTTCCAGTCGATCTGCTCGGACGGGAGGTAGCCTTCTCACTTTTTCTACCAGACTGTCCACTATAAGTTCTGGTCGACCATACTCCGTCCGCAGTATGTCGATGGCTTCCGCTAGACCATCTGGCAAAAGCAGTAGATGATCTACGGAATCTAGTGCAGCTCCTTTAAGTGCCCTTTGTAGGCGGATCAAGTTTTCTTCGTCGTTAAACCCACAAGCAGCTGTAGATCTTTCATACGAAGTGATGAACATGGGCCACTGTTCCACGGTTCCGGAAAATACAGGAAGTTCCTTGGGGGTGTTTTCCCGCGCCGCCTTTTGGCTTGGCGTCAAGGGTGCATCGAAAAATGCGCTCTGTGTACCCTCTAGTGGCTTAACCGTGGAGTTGGCACCGTATGGTGCCGCCATCGCCACTGCTCCAGTCCTACATGACTGGCCGAAACATTTTGTACGGTGCACCTTGATGGAGTCCTCTACCGCGCGTTTCCACTGCGCGTACTCACGTTCCATTGCAGCGGCTTGGTCTACCGCTATGGTCCGGTCGTAATCCGGAGGGATGCTGGCCGACTCCGGAGTTGAGGGTTGATTACCTCGATCCACTTTCGCCATCGCGCCTTCACTCCGTTGTGGTGAGACTGCTGCTGCTGTAGCTACCCGCGTTGCACCTACCGTTGCCGGTCCGATTCCAACCGGAGTCGGTGTTGAACAACCCAAGCGGTCGTCGCCATCGCGATAAACAGTAGCAGTGGTTCCTAAGTGATCTGTTTCTCGCATCCAGATCTCCGTCTTTTCTGCATATTCACTTATCCGACTGTGGTGGTCAGAAATTTCTTCTTCCAGCTCCAGTTCGCAGAGCTGGAGCTCCAGCTCTTTCTGAGCCTTTTCCACCTCAAATTTCCTCCTTAGGATTTCAAGGCGCTTCTTCTTAACTTCCAAACCTCGGGATAAACTCGCGGATTGCGAGGCTACCTCATTTTTTGCCGCATCTTCCACGACGCTCACGCGCCTTCTTGGGGAAATGCCGGACATTTCGCCTAGCTGCTGCTGTGGGACTACCACTTCACAGCTTGCGTCCTGCTCTGCTCTTGCATCCATTTTCCGCAACGACGGTTCTTCACGGCCTTGTAATGGTCACTCGCGGATTTGCACTACTCCCGACGGCGAGATTCACGTACGATTTATTACACGCGTAGTGTACAAACAATTACGAAGTTCGCGTCCCTACACTTGTTTAGCTACGCGTTGTTCACTAAACTCTCGACGGAGAGATTTACAAGATACTCGCGATTCTGCGTATCACTTCCCTAGAAGATTTAAATACGATTTAACAGTGTGGTGAACGAATTGATTTGTGAAGTGTAACCGACTGTATAACACTAAATTTGTGAAATGTTGCGAAAAGATTAAAAGAAGGTGAAAATGTAGATATTTCGGTGTTGAAAAATCACAAATTTAGTTTTTATTCCTCCTTCTTAATCTGTGGCGCAAATAAGAGGTCGAAGGCGTTTCCTTCGGCTCTATTTATACCGCTTCGTTTTCTCCCGCCATCGCCCTTTCTGTTAGCAATGGAGGGCACTGTAGCCCTACGTTGACCTTTGCTGCGGAACCCTACAAAGTCGTATCATGACGAGAAATTGTGTGGCTCCACCAATGTAAACAAACGACGTTGTCACAACAACCACAATTTCATGAAGGAGTATTTGGAGCTTGGCCACATGTCTCAGATAAGAAATGATTCTGACGACGAAAATGATTACTTCCTGCCGCATCATCCGGTTTTTAAGGCATCCAGTTCCACCACAAAAGTTAGGGTAGTATTCGACGGCTCGGCAAAGACCAGCTCAGGCTATTCCTTAAGCGATATACTTTGTGTTGGCCCTATTGTGCAAGATGACCTACTGAACATAATTCTGCTATTCCGTACATACAAGGTCGCCTTGGTCGGTGACATAGCAAAAATGTACCGGCAAGTTGCGCTACACCCAGATGATCTCCGATTAGTTCGAGTACTGTTTCGATTCACGCCACACACACCTGTACACATATATGAACTGAACACAGTTACGTACGGATTTTCTCCATCCTCGTTCCTTGCTACTAGGACACTGCTTCAACTAGCAGAATATGAAGGTGCCAATTATCCTTTTGCTTCCCGGGCCCTACAGCACAATTTTTATGTAGACGATTTTATCGGTGGTGCCAACACCATGGAAGAGACTTTTGCTCTGCGGCGAGAGTTGTCCGAGTTACTTGCCAAGGGAGGATTTGAATTGCGCAAGTGGACGTCTAACTTGCTTGGCGTGCTTTCCGGTCTGAGTGCTGACCATATTGGAACGCAATCATCACTATATTTCGTACCCAATGAAACAGTCAAGGCGCTTGGCATCTCTCGAAAGCCAGAAACCGATGAGCTATGCTTCGATTCGAATGTTGGCATCGATGACACCTCTTCAACTATGCGATCGATCTTATCCAACATTGCAAAAATGTACGACCCACTCGGACTGATCGCACCGATACTTGTTCGAACAAAAACGTTGATGCAGGAGCTATGGCTGCTGAAATCCGGCTGGGACGAACCTGTACCGCAAAAAATCGATAAAAAATGGAAAACAATTCAAGGTGATTGGCAAGTTTTAGCTGAATATAAAACTAGTTGCTATGTACTTTTACCACATTCAAGGTAGAATTTCACACTTTCACCGATGCCTCCAAAGCTGCCTACGGAGCATGCACATACGTACGCTGTGAGACCGCGAAGGTAGAAGTGCAAATCAGCCTGCTAGCGTCAAAGTCTCGCGTTGCACCTTTGAAGCGCGTCACACTGCCGAGACTGGAACTTAGTGCAGCTGTCCTGGGAGCGTACCTTCACCATCGCGTCAAGAATGCAATGCAGATTGCTTCTGCCAAATCCATCTTCTGATCCGATTCAACTGTAACCCTGAAATGGATTGCTTCACCACCCAACACTTGGAAGACGTTTGTAGCGAATCGAGTTGCTGAAGTGCAACATTTTTTGCATCCACGGCAATGGTGGCACGTTCCGGGTACCTGCAACCCTGGTGATCTGGTCTCCCGAGGCATGTCCGCAACACACTTCAAGCAAAGCACGGTTTGGAAATCCGGCCCAGACTGGCTAGCGCATCCTTCATCATCCTGGCCCAGCTTAAACCCGGGACCGGTAGACGATATGGACATAGAAACACGTCAGGTGAGTGCTACTGTCGTATGTGCACAATCTCATCCATGGTTCGATATCTCATCCTCCTACACTAGAATGGTACGCATTATAGCCTACTGCATACGATTTGTGTGCAACACGAAGCAGAAAGCACGAACGCAACAGGTAGTGTCGCATGCTAAAGCACCAACAACAATCACAGCCGAGTATGTGGAAGCAGAAAAAATAGCTCTATGTAAACTAGCACAGCAAGATGCCTTTTCTGTGGAAGTTAAGCACCTGATAAAAAGAGAAGCCTTGCCAAAGCAATCGGCCTTACGAAAATTGACTCTTTTCATGGACAAGGAAGACATAATTCGAGTGGGAAATCGTTTGAACCTGTCCCAGATACCATATCAAGCTAAGCATCCTGCGGTAATACCCAAACACCACACTTTTACCCGTCTATTAGCAGAGCACTTCCACGAGGAACGAAAACATGCCAGCGGAAGGCTACTACTATCACAAATCAGGGAGCAGTATTGACCATTGGACGGACGTCGATTGGTGAAAGGCATCGTGCGGAACTGTTTCCGATGCATTCGTCATGATCCTGCATTGGTGCAGCAGCCAATTGGGCAACTTCCGTCATCCCGCATCACACCTAGCCAGCCTTTTTCCATCACTGGGGTGGACTATGCCGGCCTGTTCTATTTGAAGCCTACGCATCGCAAGGCCGCAACCGCCAAGAGCTATCTTTGTGTATTCGTGTGCTTCTCCACGAAAGCGGTTAACCTGGAACTGGTAGGAGATTTGACAACCGCAGGATTTTCGGCAGCCCTAAGACGCTTCACGTCACGGCGTGGATTACCAGCGCACATCCATTCCGATAATGGAAAAAACTTTGAAGGAGCCGAACGTGAGCTAAGGGAACTTTTTGAGCTATTCGAGGATGAGCAACACCGCAACACTATTGCTGCCGATTGTTCCGATAAGCGGATAAACTGGTATTTTACCCCTCCAAAAGTTCCACACTTCAGCGGATTGTGGGAATCCGCAGTTAAGACCGCGAAGAAACACCTCTACCGACATCTAGGAAACATCCGGTTGTCGTATGAAGGATACTGTACCATACTTTATCAGATAGGAGCCGCAATGAATTCTCGGCCGTTATTACCATTATCCGACGATCCGAATGAGTTGAGTGATTTTCCCTTCGTGAGTATCCACGAGCTCCCTCCCCAAGTAGCAGAGCCGAAGTTGTTCAGAGATTTTTCTTTGTGCCAAAGCGAGATGCCCTGTCTTCTCTCTCTAGATTTTGGACAGCAAACAGCCGCCCGTGTAGAGGTGTGTGCGTGTGACGAAAAATGATGGATGAAAAAAGCGAGGAGCGGGGTCTGAAGTCTTTCGTTAGTCACACACATATGCATCTACCGTTGGATTGCGTTGAACCGACTCTACCCATCTTTCTCGGTCTACCATGATTGTTCTGCTATCGCACTCATCCGGGTGTTAGGCATCATCAGTCTGTCCAGAACTTTCGTTGTGGAAGGATGTGCGGGAGTGATTTCTTGTGTCCCCTACTTTCCTTGTTTACGTTTTGCGTAGTGTTGCTTCTTCTTCCATTGTGGAATGATTTATCCTAGCTAACTTGTTGAGGTAAGTTTCTTGATCTCATATTTGCTTCAATGTACTAATTCAACTAATGCTTATCGTCTTCAAAGTTACAGGTGCATGCGCCATTCATCAACGCCTACCTGTTGGCATCATCGACAATCTTCAAAGTGGGTGACGGAAAGAAATTATTTTCCAGTTTTAAAATATTAAGGTAAGTGTTGCTCTCATCATATACGCAAAACTATCCAAAGTAATACGTACTACATACATTAATTATTGGTTAATTTTTATTGACAGCGTTCAGCACAACTCAGCCACAAAACAACGCACTGGATTGCGCTAAGAACCTGTGGAAACGCGCGCAGCCCCCGGGAGCAGTAGGAGAAAGGAAGAACGAGAGAAGGAAAAACTAAAGCCATCGCGCAGCTCTGATGGTACCCCGGACGCAGTAAGAAGAAAAAAGATCGAGAGGAGGAAGAACGGTAAATTTGGAAGGGGGAGACCGTTCTGCCGTCTCCAAAGTGTGAGTATGCCAAAACACGTGTTGGAAGGGAGAGTAAAAGTATAAAATAAACCGCATGCGAATGTGTGCATACAGCAAATGTAAACATGTGTGCCTCATCATTTCTATAAGCAATCCGAAAAGGGGGTGGAGCAAACACATTTGTATGCGTGAGGTGCAGAAGAAATCAGAGCGTTATAGTATGTGTGAACGCGATCGTTCGGGTGGAAGGTGCCCAAGGATGCAAAAACCGACGGCGGCCTGTGTAATCTGAGCTCTCTACAACCCAGTCCGCAAAAAGCCGAAGTTTTGTATGGGATCGTCCTGTACTCATATGTACCCACTTACGTACCCATGGGCGGCACTCGATCTATGTTAGTGTTTGTGTGTGTGAGCCTCGTGCAAAATGTCAAAGCAGGACAACCCAAGTAGCAAACGAAGCTTTTTTCTCCCAGTTTCAACCCCCTCATGTCCAAAAACTGCCTTCGCTCACTATTCCTATCCCATTTCTACATTTTACAACGTTTGTTGCGTTCTCGCTCATCAGGGTGTTAGTCAATTCTCTCTTGCCACACGAAGAGAATTCTCCTGCACACTTCGTGTGTTTGATTCTACCCATCCCTGTTGAACACAAGTTATTTTCTTCCATCGCACTCATCTGGGTGTTTGCTCTTTTCCATCCAAGCCAAAGAGCGACTTCAGTGTGCTCTGAACCGTGGACATGAGAGTGTGTGTTTGTGTGCTGCGTGAACTATTTTTCCTGCGTAAAACACTTACCCGTACTGCACCATCCACGGTGTTCTTTTTGCTTTATCGGAGGACGAATTGTTATCATCTAATTGTTTCGGTAAGTGTCCTTTTCTAAGTGTCTAGTGCTATGTGACATTTATTCTAAATAAAACATTGCACTTTACAAGTTTCAGATGTGTGCTGCTACCGCTAGCTGTTCTCCAAATCTCTTCAAATTGCGACACTGTGTGCACAGGCGTTCAAGGTTCAATTGATCCTCAAGCACAAAGGTAATTTTATCACATCTTTAAATCAAGGTTAATCTTTTTAATAAAGTGTGTCTATTAATTGTGTATTTTCATCAACAGCCTTCATACAACACCGCAGTTGAGGCGCGCCAAATCTGATGACATCTTTGCTGAACCAAACAGGCTGAACACGCGCACCACCACGGGCGCCAACGCGGTGTGAAGAGCGAAGAAGAAAAGACAGAATTGGAAACAGTCGCGCCAGGCTTCCAACCACCGTGTATGTGTATGTAAGTATGTGAGAACACATGTGTGAATCCTCTTGTGGGAATTGCAAAAAGAAGAGAATAAAGAGTGTGAAGCAGCTAGATTGCCGCAACCAAATCAAGAGAGTGAATTCTCATTTCAATCCGAACTGGAAGAGAGCGATGACATGCGAGAGAGAATAAAACTAGAAACACGAGAGAGGGCCACACGAAGCACTTTCGGGTTTTTTCGCCTTCGCGCACATTTTGCTTTATGCGCGCGACTAAGTGAGCCTTGATGAGCGCGATGGCTCCCATACAAAGGCCTTCGGCTTTGCTAGCTGGGAAGTTGCGGTACAACCAGCTCAAGCGACACCAATACATGGACGATCAATCGTGTGAACGAGTTCGTAAAAACGTACACAAGTGAACAACAAAATCATGTGTCGACGCGACTCGGTCGTTTGGAAAAGATTTAGGAATCTTTTGAAACAGTGCAAGAAGACATCGAAGATTTGGAAATCTCCGAGGAAGGCGTTGCAACTAATGCGCGTATTAGAACATAAATGGAGGAAACGTATTTGTACGCAAATGTGCAATTGCGTAGTATGTTGCCCATTCCGACAGTCGCTGAAGTTGTGTCTGTTGCTGCAAATGCTGCTTCATCTTCTTCTTCAAGAGTGAAGCTCCCATTGATCGCACTGCATGAGTTCGCAGGAAATTTCGATGCGTGGTTAACGTTCCACGATACATACATCTCACTCATACAAACATCGACGGAAATAACGGCAATCGAAAAATTTCACTACCTTCGAGCTTCACTCAAAGAAGAAGCTGTGAATTTAATTCAGTTCATTTCGGTTACAAGTGAGAATTATGATTTGACATGGAGTACGATCGTCAAACGTTATTGCAACCCAATCATTTTGCGTAAGAAGCATATTCGATCGCTCATATCGTTTCCTAAGATGAAAGACACGGGAGCAGTGGCGCTCAACCATTTGGTTGACGATTTTCGACGGCATGTCAAAATCCTAGAGCTATTGAAAGAACCCGTAAAATCGTTCGGTTCAATTCGCATCGATTTGATGGCGGATAAGCTAGACGATGAAACACTGCGTGTGTGGGAAGAAGCCCAGGTCGATGAAGACCCTAAATTTACGGCCATGATGGCGTTTTTTGGAAAATCGTGTAAGAACCCGCTGCGCAAAGCGATCGAAAACTCAGCGTCTCGCACAATGTAGCTAGAGAGCAAGAACCAATAATGATAAAGCGAGGTAAAAGGAAGGAGGGGAGAAAGAGAACATGGGTGTGAACTATTTTTCGGTCATAATCATTTTTGAACCAACATGGTCGCGTAGCGGAGCTTTTTTTTGTCAGAAAGAGACAAACATATACAGCGTGCTCTCTCGAACGACCGTGAACGCTTCAATAGATCAAGAGCTTCTATCGGTTCTTCGGACATTTCTGCTCGCTTTCTCGATCGGTTTGGGTGGAAAGCGAGCTAGAAAGCGAGCTCAAAAACTGCTCGATTTTGTTTTGCGGGAATGTTGGAAATATTGGCAATAGAGAAGTGTGGTGCAGTTCCCAAAAAAACCAATGAAGGCAATGGTATCGTTGCATGCTTCTACTACTCATACCAACAACGTACCAGTGTGTGTGATGTGCAAAAAGAATGGGCACAGTATAGCGTCGTGCAATGTGTTCAAAGGCACAAGAGGGCATGAGAGTGGTGAGTGATAAAAAGCTGTGCAGAAAGTGCTTGAAAGGAGGACATTTGGCCCATGCGTGTGCGTCCAAATACAATTGCCAGCAGTGTCACCACACACTATTTCACGCTCACGAAGAAAACAGCAGTGTATTAGTGGGTGAAACTTCTAGTTTTCCAACAATGGCGTTGGCATCGTCAAAGAAATCCGCCTTCAACGCTATACTCTCTACTGTGGTATAGGTTGTTGTTGATGCATACGGCAAAGAACACTTACGCAAGTAGCAGAGCCGAAGTTGTTCAGAGATTTTTCTGTGTGCCAAAGCGAGATGCCCTGTCTTCTCTCTCTAGATTTTGGACAGCAAACAGCCGCCCGTGTAGAGGTGTGTGCGTGTGACGAAAAATGATGGATGAAAAAAGCGAGGAGCGGGGTCTGAAGTCTTTCGTTAGTCACACACAAATGCATCTACCGTTGGATTGCGTTGAACCGACTCTACCCATCTTTCTCGGTCTACCATGATTGTTCTGCTATCGCACTCATCCGGCTGTTAGGCATCCTCAGTCTGTCCAGAACTTTCGTTGTGGAAGGATGTGCGGGAGTGATTTCTTGTGTCCCCTACTTTCCTTGTTTACGTTTTGCGTAGTGTTGCTTCTTCTTCCATTGTGGAATGATTTATCCTAGCTAACTTGTAGAGGTAAGTTTCTTGATCTCATATTTGCTTCAATGTACTTGTTGAGACGTTATCAACAGGATTCTTTCTTTCACCCGAAATATGTAAAACAAGCGGTTTTTAAGCAACGTTAATTTATTGTTTGAGGCTAAAAATTCAGTCGCTTGGCTCGGGGATACGTGAAAGAATGGCTCACGATCGTAACCTGTCCCGCAATCGGAAATTTTCGTGCAATCGGGACGACTTGGCCCGATCGTTATCAGCAGTTGTCCACACGACTCCACTTCGATAGCGTCCTCTATCGGGATTGTTGTAAAACACTAATGTGCCATCGGATTGTCCGTGAATATTTATTTTAATATTTAACAGTACTAATTCAACTAATGCTTATCGTCTTCAAAGTTACAGGTGCATGCGCCATTCATCAACGCCTACCTGTTGGCATCATCGACAATCTTCAAAGTGGGTGACGGAAAGAAATTGTTTTCCAGTTTTAAAATATTAAGGTAAGTGTTGCTCTCATCATATACGCAAAACTATCCAAAGTAATACGTACTACATACATTAATTATTGGTTAATTTTTATTGACAGCGTTCAGCACAACTCAGCCACAAAACAACGCACTGGATTGCGCTAAGAACCTGTGGAAACGCGCGCAGCCCCCGGAGCAGTAGGAGAAAGGAAGAACGAGAGGAGGAAAAACTAAAGCCATCGCGCAGCTCTGATGGTACCCCGGACGCAGTAAGAAGAAAAAAGATCGAGAGGAGGAAGAACGGTAAATTTGGAAGGGGGAGACCGTTCTGCCGTCTCCAAAGTGTGAGTATGCCAAAACACGTGTTGGAAGGGAGAGTAAAAGTATAAAATAAACCGCATGCGAATGTGTGCATACAGCAAATGTAAACATGTGTGCCTCATCATTTCTATAAGCAATCCGAAAAGGGGGTGGAGCAAACACATTTGTATGCGTGAGGTGCAGAAGAAATCAGAGCGTTATAGTATGTGTGAACGCGATCGTTCGGGTGGAAGGTGCCCAAGGATGCAAAAACCGACGGCGGCCTGTGTAATCTGAGCTCTCTACAACCCAGTCCGCAAAAAGCCGAAGTTTTGTATGGGATCGTCCTGTACTCATATGTACCCACTTACGTACCCATGGGTACCCATCCACCCGAACGATCGCGTTCACACATACTGTTCTTACTGCGTCCGGGGTACCATCAGAGCTGCGCGATGGCTTTAGTTTTTCCTCCTCTCGTTCTTCCTTTCTCCTACTGCTCCCGGGGGCTGCGCGCGTTTCCACAGGTTCTTAGCGCAATCCAGTGCGTTGTTTTGTGGCTGAGTTGTGCTGAACGCTGTCAATAAAAATTAACCAATAATTAATGTATGTAGTACGTATTACTTTGGATAGTTTTGCGTATATGATGAGAGCAACACTTACCTTAATATTTTAAAACTGGAAAATAATTTCTTTCCGTCACCCACTTTGAAGATTGTCGATGATGCCAACAGGTAGGCGTTGATGAATGGCGCATGCACCTGTAACTTTGAAGACGATAAGCATTAGTTGAATTAGTACATTGAAGCAAATATGAGATCAAGAAACTTACCTCAACAAGTTAGCTAGGATAAATCATTCCACAATGGAAGAAGAAGCAACACTACGCAAAACGTAAACAAGGAAAGTAGGGGACTTCGGAAAAAATAAGTTTGAATTATTGTTTTATGATTCTCGTCAATGCCCCGATGAGCTCTTTCATGTGTCATCTCTATTATTTCGTTCTGCTGTTCTTCTTCAATTAAGTCAATTAATATTTTTTGTGAAATTCGAATTTTGGACTTTGGAAAATTTGAAAAATAAATCTGAAAAACTTCCTGTAGACGATTAATTAGTGCTTCTGGACAAACTATACAAGTGATTCTTGTTTGGTGAAGGTATTCTCTAAAAATTCTAATTATTTCTGGAACGTCAAACACTGCCCCAATGATTGTGTGGCGAAAGATTTGAGGAAAGATTTCTACGCTGTTTTCTTCAGAACTATCGCCAATTTTTAAAATTATCTGATTTTTAAAAAAATTTAATGCTAGTTCGGTCATAGGTATAAACTGACCGTCATCGCTTTCAGCCGAATGAGCTGACATAGTAGAATTGTTTAATTCTTCGAGAACTTTTACTCTAGATAATCCATCCGTGGCTCTGTAATGGGATGGGATCCGAAGCCCTCCGAGGGATAACACAGGCTCTCCCATCCAACTCCTATTCCGACACGTCCTCGTCGTGCAGAGTGGTAACATGTGCCTTCATATATCCTAGCTTGGGTACACGGGCTAGATCCAACCCCTTGGGCGGATGGTGGCATATGGCGAACCAGGAGGGGGGTGGGTATCCCAGGAAACTGGGTGCCTGAACGTCGGGGGGGCAACCCGACGCTAAATAAAACGGCCACGTGGGCGCAGGGCCAGTCACCCAGTCCCATGGAACAACTGACTACAGAAAGCATCAGAAGGATACGAAACGGACTTAACGATACCGACCATACGCAATGCCCCCGGACAACGATTAAAATGGGCTCATGGAACGTACGCACTCTTAGCAAAGCCGGAGCCTTGAAACAACTTGATGACGCCCTAGCCACATTGAGCATGGACCTCGTAGCTCTACAAGAGATTCGGTGGCTAGGGAACGGTGTGCACAACAGGCGTGGTAAGCAATGCTACGATATTTACTACAGCTGCCACGACCGCCACCACGTGCTCGGAACGGGTTTCGCCGTAGGTCCCCGGCTGAAATCCGTAATCATAGATTTCAAGGCTATAAACGATAGGCTATGCACCCTGCGCATGCGAGGCAAATTTTTTAATATAAGCCTCATAAACGTTCACGCCCCTACCGAAGATAAAGAGGAAGAGGAGAAGGACCTTTTTTACGGCCGCCTCGCTAGAACTATAGATGCGTGCCCCAGGCATGACCTCAAAATCATCCTGGGGGACTTCAACGCAAAAGTCGGTAGGGAGCCAATGTACCGCCAATACACTGGCTGTCACAGTCTGCATGAGCACAGTAACGATAATGGTAGTAGATTGGTCCAGTTCGCCGCAGCGAACAATCTGGTTGTAGGAAGTACCAAATTTGCGCGGAGGGACATCCACAAAATGACGTGGGCGCACCCCGATGGAGAATCCTTCAACCAGATCGACCACGTGTTAATAAGCCGCCGACGACAGTCGAGTCTGTTAAATGTCAGAACGTATCGAGGAGCCAATATCGATTCCGATCACTACTTGGTTGGCTTAGTGATACGTTGTAGAATCGCCCGCCCCCGCGCCAATGGGGCCGGAGAAAACACGCAGCCTCGGCTCAACACAGACTCTCTAAGGGACATTACTGTCCAACAGAAATTTAAAGCCGCTTTAGACGAGTCTCTACTACCAGAAAACAGTTATGGAACCACAAGCGAGAGGTGGAACGCTCTAAAAACAAAAATATTAAACTGTGCAAGAAATATACTCCCACCACAATGTGGAAACACCAAATCTGGCTGGTTCGACGGTGAATGCAGACAAGTGACCGAACGTAAGAATACTGCATACCGAGCAATGCAGCAACGGCATAGAACGCGGGCATGCGCAGAGGAATATTCACGGCACAGACGCGAAGAGAAACGAGTTCACCGCTCCAAGAAGCATGCTTTGGAAGAGCAAAACATGCGGGAACTCGAGCAAACCAGAGAGGCGTACGGACCGACACGAAAGTTTTACCAAGCGATAGCAGGTCACCGAAACAACGTTGTACCTAAGGTAACCTGCTGTCGCAACAAGGATGGAGATCTGGTTAGTAACCAGCCAGAGGTCCTCTCGCGGTGGGCTCAGTACTTTGATGAATTACTCAACGACCAGCTAAACGAACAGCTCGAAGCGCCACTAGCAGATAGTGTCATGCTACTGCCACCTAGCATAGAAGAAACACGAAAGGCTATCCGTCGGCTGAAAAATAACAAGGCACCCGGAACCGACGGAATTGCAGTTGAACTGGTCAAGAATGGAGGTGCACGACTAGAAAAAGAGATTCATCAAATTGTTACTGAGGTGTGGGATAGCGAATCGATGCCTTGTGATTGGAATCTCGGCATCATCTACCCCATATACAAGAAGGGAGATAGGTTGGACTGCAACAACTACAGGGGTATTACGGTGTTGAATACCGCCTATGAAATATTCTCCCTGATCCTTCAGGATCGCCTTGTCCCGCACGTCGAAGAGATAGTTGGAAACTATCATAGAGGATTCCGAAACGGAAAATCAACCACTGATCAGATCTTCACCATGCGGCAGATCTTGGAGAAGATGGCTGAATACAGAAACGACACATACCATCTCTTCATAGACTTCAAAGCCGCATACGATAGCATAGCCAGGGTAAAACTGTACGACGCTATGAGCTCATTTGGAATCCCGGCCAAACTGATAAGGCTAGTTAGAATGACTATGACCAACGTCACGTGCCAGTTGAGGGTGGATGGAAAACTCTCAGGACCTTTTGCTACCACCAAGGTTCTGCGCCAGGGGGACGGGCTTGCCTGTCTCCTATTCAACCTGGCGCTAGAGAGGGCCATCCGCGACTCGAGGGTGGAGACTACGGGAACCATCTTCTATAAGTCAACCCAGATCCTGGCATACGCTGATGATATAGACATCATTGGTCTGCGGCTCTCCTATGTAGCAGAAGCCTACCAAGGGATTGAGCAGGCGGCAGAGAGCCTCGGATTGCAGATAAACGAGGCAAACACCAAACTGATGGTGGCAACATCAGCGGACCTACCAATAAATAATCCAAATATACGTAGGCGTGATGTACAGATAGGTGAACGCACTTTTGAAGTCGTCCCAGAATTCACCTATCTGGGGTGATAGGTCAGCAACGACAACAACATGGAAGCTGAGTTGCGCGCAAGGATGCTGGCGGCCAATCGGTCATTCTACAGCCTGAAAAATCAGTTCACCTCAAAGAACCTGTCGCGACGGACGAAGCTGGGACTATATAGTACCTATATAGTACCAGTACTCACATACGCCTCTGAGACATGTACACTGTCCAAATCTGACGAAACCCTCTTAGCCGCGTTCGAGAGGAAGATGCTCAGAAGGATACTTGGCCCCGTATGTGTGGAAGGACAATGGAGGAGCCGCTATAATGACGAGCTATACGAGATGTACGGCGATCTCACTATCGTACAGCGTATCAAGCTCGCCAGGCTCCGGTGGGCTGGCCATGTTGTACGCATGGAAACGGACGACCCAGCCCGTAAAGTCTTTTGAGGCCATCCACAAGGACAGAGGAGGCGTGGTAGGCCCAAATTGAGGTGGCAAGATGGCGTGGAGGCGTCCGCCATTAAGGCCGGGATAACGGACTGGAAGACGAAGGCGCGAGACCGTGAGCGGTTTCGGACACTCCTGAGGCAGGCCAGGACCGCAAAGCGGTTGTAGCGCCGGATAAGTAAGTAAGTAAGTTTACATGATTTCAGCCTCCAACTGTTAAACTCCATACAAAAAACTGACTAGTATCGTGAAGGGCCCCAATATTTGAAATTTAAATCAGAATAAAATCAATTCATTTGAAGTAAAATAAATTCCAACTTTATCATGACCAAATGATCAACACTGTTACAAAGTGTCATTTACTTTGTGTTCTTCGCTCTTGCGCTGTGTTGTGAACATTCGAAACTCATTGCCAGAACGAATGCAAAGTTCATTTGGGAAGGATTGGTGCCGCAACCCAAGCGATTCAAAACACTGCGAAGTAGTAAGAAAAATAGAATATGAAGTAGCCTTCTACTTACCGTGCTTCTTTGGTTGCTTAGAGTCAGAAAAATGTAGAACATGTGGGTTCCACTAAAGAGCAAAAAAATGAGTTCTCGAGAGTGTACAACACATCCACATGCGACGACTCACTCACGCTTACGTTATGTTCTACGCCCCCCCCCCTCCCTCTCACTCGTCCCACAGATCTATTTTTAGATCATCACTTCCATCGACGGCAGTCGATGTGACGATGTGTGTCGTCGCGTGTGTGTTATCGATTTGGTCAGCAAAACTTTTTCTACACACTAAATCTGTGACTTGGAGTGTAGGCGTTCCGATTGGACCATCGCGACTTTGATCAGTGCGCGTGGTTAAAACGACCTTTTGGTATTGTGTTGTACGTAACGTACGCGCCAAAATTGTAAGGGTGCGCGGAGAGTGTATGTGGGTGTGTGGGGGTGGAGGAGTGAGATACAGAGAGAAATTTCGCTGCACATCAACACATACATTCTCACTGCACGGGTTGAACTGCGAATACTCAGTTCTGAGAGAATATACTCGAGCGCTCGCGCATGAGTGCAAGCAAGCGCGGTATAGAGGATAGAGGGAGAAAAACGATTATAGTAGGTGACCGCTAACTGAGAGGTAAACAAGATCCAGTTAACGAACAATGTTCGCCAACTGGAGTGACGTTTCTATGGATTGGTTGTTTTGATTGGCGTTGACTGGAATAAACATACCAAACTTTTTTTCATTTATGTTGATATAAAGTATAGTAATTCGTGTAATAACATAAATTAATAGCAAACGTAGGCAAAATACCCTAAACCCTGTTTGAAAAATGCACTTTTGCGATAAATTTCTCTTCATGAGATTCCGGATGTTTCATGTTTTGACGTTTAAGTGTTCGTTTACTGAGTTAGCGAACTCCAGTTAGCGAACCTCCAGTTAAAAAGCACTCCAGTTAAAACACATCCAGTTAGCGGTCACCTACTGTATTTTGTTCCAAGCTTTCTACTTTTGTTTCGTTGGGAAGACGCAGCTAAAATCATTAAATGTTAATAGAAAAGTGGTTAAGGCCAATCGAACGAAACAAACAAACACGAATCTGTTCGATAGATGCTCTGCCAGCTGTTCGATGTCTTATAGACCTGTCATGATGCACTGCAATACGCCTACCTTTTCACCTCGAAAATGAAGCATTTTCATTGTTCAAATGAATATCCATTGGCAGGGGGAAGATTCAAGAAATAATTCACTTTTTATTCACATCAATCATAACATACAAATCATTCAAATTTAATATTGAAAAATGTAAACAAACGTCCATGCCAAAACACATACAGTGCATTCGCATGCATTCCCAAGTGACATTTGCTGGAAAATGTTTTTGCATAAGTGCTCGATAAGTACTCGATACGCCTGCAATTGTGGATTTGTGTGTGATCAAGTGTGTTGCAAGCGCTAAGATTTGGCGTGTTCGTAAATTTGACTTTCTTTTATCGATGGACTATGCCGTCGAGCTCAATTTACATTCGTAGGATTGATTTTTAATGAAAAACAAAATCGATTTTTGTGACGTTATTTTATTAAAAAATCGATATTACACTTAAATAAAATGGCTACATGACTCACTATAACGATAGGAAACATCATTATAGTTATAGAAGTTTAAGGCTCTAGTTTTTTTTAAAATTTTTTGAAAGGAAATTTTTTGATGTTTGATTTGAAGATTTGATTTGATGTTATAGTTGAGTACGACGCTTTGCAATAATTATTGATAGCTATTTTAAACATTTTGGACGCAATTTTAAGAAGAAAAAGAGACAACCTATGCGAACAAACTTGAAAGTCTTCCGAATTGAATTCTATCTACTGTAGCTGTGAAGCGTTTGACAGCCAAGGTACTCACAGCACAGGTGGGTATCGAACATCACAGACAGAATCAACTGACATGTTCGACTCGAGGATTGTCTTGTTTGTTTGTTTATTTATGTCAGACGGTGCACCTCCATATGATTATATGCGTTTGTTCGTGTCGGATATCGTGTTCGATTGCTGCTAGAGCGCATCCTAAGTTAATCGTGAAAGATGTTAACGCAGGCGTAAATGCAGTATTTTTTGTTACACGATCTACGGGTAAGTGTATGCATAAGAAAAATAATCTTCCAAATGATGTTTGTGTTCTAACAATTGTACTGCTTTGAATGTGTGTTTATACTTCTATTATTTTCCATCACACTTAGCTTTTACATTACCAAAGCTTCTGATAACAGATCAAAACAGGTGAATTGGGCTTGCAGAGCCGCCGTTAAATTACAATATCATTCTGATCGATAAGTTTTAAATAGTACTAGTTTTGTACACCATTCTTATGTTCGATTTACAGGGTTTTCGAGGATTATATTGACATGTTCAGCGAGTTGTTGATTCGTTCGAGCATATAATTGACTCTTTCAGCAAGATACAGAATAGTTCGGAAGTAGGCGTTGACATGTTCGGTTATACTGTAGAATAATAGTATCAACTTGTTTAACTGACTCTAACTGGAATGATACAAAAGAGGTGAAGGACATAGGGTTATAGTTGTTGTAGTACGGTTAGGGAAAAATATACGGTTAGTTATAGTGTTGCTGAATGATTATAGTAGAAAAGGTGAGTTTAAACACATAAAAATGGAGAATATGCTCAAACACCTTGGTTATTACGCATTGTATTGAGACCCCTCTCCGTTTGGCAAAGAGTAACTCATTTTGATGCCTCTCTCTACCCCTGGCCTTAGAGCGCAAGAGATGACACTATGTGTAAAGACGATCATAATTCGATATGGTTGCGTCGTTTGTCTTTTCATTTATCTGGTAATGATGTTTTCACTTCATCAAATTTTTAAACGTAAACAACTAGGCTGATAACAAGATTTGAAATGTAAATCAGAATTAAAACAATTCATTTGAAGTAAAATAAATTCCATTATACTTCATTATGACCATATGATCAACATTGTTACATAGTGCCATTTACTTTGCCATTAAACAAACGGCGACTCTGTATGCCCGATCCATCTGCTTTGATCTGTTATCAGGAGCTTTGGTAATGAAATAGCTAGGGTTGATGGAAAATAATAGAAGAATAAACAAATATTAAAAGCTGTTCGATTGTTAGAACATAAACATCATTTGGAAGATTTTTCTTCTTATGCATGCACTTACCCGTAGATCATGTATCAAAACAAACTGCATTTACGCCTGCGTTGACATCTTTCGCGATTAACTTAACCACTTTTCTATTAACACTTAAATATTTTCGCTGCATCTTCGGGCACCGATCCTTCCCAAATGGACTTTGCATTCGTTCTGGCAATGAGTTTCGAACGATCACAACACAGCGTGAGAGTGAAGAACACAAAGTAAATGGCACTATGTACAAGTGTTGATCATATGGTCAAAATAAAATTTTATGGAATTTATTTTACTTCAAATAAATTGATTTTATTCTGATTTACATTTCAAATCTTGTTATCAGCCTAGTTGTTAACGTTTAAAAATTTGATGAAGTAAAAACATCATAACCGGATAAATGAAACGACAATCGACGCATTTTGACTATATCGAATTATGATTGTCTCTAGACATAGTGTCATCTCTTGCGCTTCAGGGTCTCACGCTCAGAGCAAAAATTCTCCCATCTTCTCAACGATTGGAGCGATCGGCTATGGAGGGCTGGAGGAGTGCGAGTGTGACCGTATGATCCCAGATTGCGCATATATTCGTTTTATCAAAACATATGTCATTTCGCGTAGCCAACCCTGAGCTATAAACGTCATTTCCATACAATTTCATATTTCGCATAAATTTTCAAGATTATATGTCTGAGATGTATAATTTTTTTTTGACAGATAAATATATTGTAGACGTATCATAAATATGAACCATGGTCAACCTCACATCAAAATGTATATCTTATCGTTAGCTGTCAAAAGGACATGACAACGGCTGTCATTCGAAAACGTGAAGAGAATAAAACAAGTAGGAAAAACCTTGCTCCGTAAAAAAACTCGTTTGGAATAAAACCTTAGTTTACATCGCAGAAGTGGGATTAATCTACAAGTATGCCTACAACAGAAGAAATAAAATGGTCATTAGACGCAGCTGGTATTGAATACCCAGAGACGGCAAAGGCGACGCAGCTACGACAATTGTTTGCAGACAACGTGAAGAAGACACCAAGTCAGAAAATGGCGGCTGACATAACCACAAATGACGAAGCCGCTGCTATAGCCTCACTCGAAATGAAAGTAATACGCCTGGAGCTAGAAAAAAAAACTTTGGAAGAAGAAATAGCTGAGTTTCAACCAACTCACCTTAAACCGATATCAATGAATACTATTCAATATATAGAAACAAATGTGCCAAAATTCACCGGAGAAGGCGGTGAAGATGTGTGTGCTTGGATTCGTTCCCTTGAGGACATTTTCGTCATGGCAAACGTCCCAGAGCCTCAAAAACTGCCCCTTTTCCGTCGATCGTTAACGAGCACAGCTGTTTTATTGGCACAAACTACTAACCCAAAAAGTTACGACGAGCTGAAGGGCGAATTGCTAAAAGAATTTAACAACACGGCTTCTAAAGAAGTCATCTATAAAAATCTTAGAGCACACCATCTGAACGCTAACGAAACAACACTAAGATATTTGTTAGACATGCAACACATCGCTGCGGCAGCTTCAATTCCGGAAACTGAACTGGTGCATATCATCATTGACGGTCTCGGTGACCCCATACATACTGTATCCATGCGATTCATGGCAAAATCAATCGAGACGCTGAAACCTTTATTGAAAGAGTATCAATATATACGAACGCGTGTACAGACAACGGTACAGAAATCGTCTGTTCAACAACCACGAGTCCATGTTGCGCAAGCTGAACCAAACCAGTCGACTCCCATATGCCTTAATTGCCGGAAATATGAACATTCGGAAAACTTCTGCCGCATGCCGATTCGACTTCCGGGGTCCTGTTTCAAGTGCGGTCAGACTAATCATGTCTATCGAAATTGTCCTCAACGGGTTCATCAGATTGCCGTTACTACAAATGGTCCTGAACATCTAGAAACAACGCCTGTGACGGAACCAGTTTTTACTCTTAACGCCAACCAAGAGGTAAGTGTTGCCTATAAGAGTCAAGATGTATGGAGCAAATCACTAAAATTAGTTTCTCTTTTGGATACTGGTAGCCCTAAAAGCTTCGTTAATGAAAACGTTCTTCCTAAATTTCTTGTTAGAGAACCTAGGACGTCCATGTTGCGAGGAATAGGAGGCCCAAATTTATTAACGTTAGGATTTGTGGAGATGCGAGTACAACTTGCCAAGACCACGATACGTCACACCTTTATCATCCTTCCAAAAATTTACATGGAATGGCCAATTATTCTTGGTAGAGATGCATTATCCATGTTAAATATTCAACTCAATCAGAAACAAAATACGTACACTATAAACACTTTACTGAACTTGAATAATATGAAAAGGCTGCCTTTAATAAAAACGAATTTATATCAAAAGCTCCATACACTTGACATTGTAAAGAGGTCAATCGCTGGCCGGGAGGGAGATTGTTCATTTTCTGCTTTAGCTCATGAGTCGATCGATGTGTTTACCGATACGTTTTCTTCTTTGTGTATGATAGATGTTGTTGAACAAACAAATCCCATTGATATTGGTAAAAACCTTCCAAAATACCAAAGTGAAGCTGTAATTGAATCGATTACAAAAAATTATTTAGAGTTTAGAGTTCCTACGAATGAAATCGTACCCTCAACTTATACCATGAAAATAAATCTCTCACATGACACTCCTATTTCTACCAAACCAAGACGATTGTCATTTGCCGAAAGAGAAAAAGTAAAAGTAATAGTAAAGGACCTGCTAGAAAAAAATATCATACACCCAAGTAATTCACCATACGCATCTGCCTTAGTCCTGGTTCCAAAGAAAAATGGCGAAGATAGAAAATGTGTTGATTACAGACCATTAAATAAAGTAACCGTTCGTGATAATGTTCCATTGTCTCTTATAGACACTTACCTAGAACATTTGGGACATAAACAATACTTTACGTTATTAGACCTCAAAAGCGGATTTCATCAGTTAGTTATGCATGAAGAATCGATTAAATATACGGCGTTCGTTACACCTGATGGGCAGTACGAATATACTCGCATTCCCTTCGGATTGAAAAATGCTCCGGCTGAGTTCCAACGCTTTATTAATTCGATACTTAGAGAATTTATACATCGAGGGGAATTGGTAGTGTATATAGACGACATTTTGATTGCTTCAAAAGTTTTTGACCAACATCTCGAACTGATCGGACAAGTGTTAAGCGCGATACGCAAGAATGGTCTGGAATTACGACTCGACAAATGCAAATTTGCCCAAAGGGAACTAGAATACCTTGGTTATACTGCAAACTGTTTAGGAATACGTCCGAGTGAACATCATATTAAATCAATTAAAAACTACCCCTTTGCCTCATAGCAAGAAACAAGTACAACAGTGCTTAGGCTTATTTTCATTTTTTCGGCGGCTCGTTCCATCTTTTTCAAGTATTGCAAAACCGTTAACAAACCTATTAAAAGAAAAAGTACCATTTGAGTTTACTAATGAATGCATTCAATCATTCGAGACTTTACGAAATAAACTTATTCAATCACCTGTGCTGTCAATTTACGACCCTAGTAGAGAAACGGAACTACATTGCAATGCAAGTTCTAATGGTTTTGGATCGGTTTAACTACAAAAACAAGACGATGATAAGTTTCACCCAATTGCTTACTTTTCTAAAACAACATCAGACGATGAAGCCAAATTACATAGTTATGAGCTAGAGACACTTTCAGTAATTTACGCACTCAAAAGATTTCACACTTACGTCCATGGCATTCCCATACAAATAGTGACAGATTGTAACTCACTGGTCCAAACACTGCAAAACCGCAATTTATCAGCAAAAATCGCTCGTTGGTCATTATTTCTAGAAAATTATGACTATTCAATGCAACATAGGCCGGGATCATCTATGCCTCATGTAGATGCGTTAAGTCGAATAGAACACGTAGCAGTGATAGATGATCTGGATATAGATTTCCAATTACGGATTGCACAAGCTCGTAATGTAAATATTCAAAAATTAAAAACTGAACTACAATCTAGGTCAGTAAGTGATTTCACGCTTCGTGATGGAGTAGTATACAAACAGTCTTCACCAGGTCGATTTAAATTCTATGTTCCATCTGTTATGTTCTGCACTTTTACTTTTATTCATTACACTTATAAAACACACAATATAAATAATGAAACATATAACAAACAATCAACACAAGCAGTGGCCGCGCGCCAGCCGCACCGAGCGCCCCTGCCGAGAGCTCCTGCTCGATCGGCCTTCGTGCACACTCTGCTCGGCGCTCGGCACACACTAAGCCTTGCGCGCTTAGTGTGTGCGACAGTGTGCGTGTACACACTGTCGTCCCCCTGGACGTTGACCGGTGGCAGCGCAACTGCCACGGCAAGTACAGGGGTCGGCACGCACGGCTGCCCACAAACTCCCCCTTTATTTATCCGGAGGGGTCGAACCGACACGGGATATTCCACTGAGGGAATACCAGTGTGGTGACACCCTCCGGCCGATGCTGGTGTATTCGGTGGATGCTGTGGCGCGGACGCTTCTGCTTGCCTTACGGCTACCCCTTTTCCGCCCCGCCATCACCTTTAATCGCGCTCGATCATCGTCGGCCACGATTACTTGCGGCGGCGGTGATGCTGCGTGTACCTGCGCCTTTATCTGCCCCGCTATCGTCGCTTTGCTCCAGGTCGGCGATGACGATCTTGTAGCGGCGGGGCTGAAGATGAACCACGGGTGGCATAGACTCTCGCCCTTCTCAAGAACGAAGCTGTAGCCGGGGCGGCATGACCACCTCGCCCCCATTCCAACTTGCGATGCTGCATCCGGGGCGGCCTCGCCCTCCTTAGAAACTGTGACACTGTTGCTGCTGTTGTTGATCCTGGGCGGCATGGACCCTCGCCCTACCTTTACACATTCCTGTTGCTGTTGCTGCTGCGCTCTGCTACTGATGCTGATGCTGGGCGGCATGGACCCTCGCCCTTCCTTCACACGTTACTGTTGCTCGTGGTGCTGCGTCCAGGGCGGCATGACACCTTCGCCCTCTTTGGACACTGTGGCTGCCCCCGGGCGGCATGACACCCTCGCCCCCATAGTACAGGGCAGCACCCGGGACGGCATGGGTCCTCGTCCCTTTTCCACACTGCATCCAGGGCGGAATAGATCCCTCGCCCTCTTAGGACACACTGGCATGACTGCTGTTGTACCTGCAGGGCGGCATTGACCCTCGTCCGCTGAAGCTGGGGCTGCAGCCTGGCGGACGACGCTCTCGCCTATAGCCCGGCAGCAAGGCGGAAAGCTTCCTCGCCGATGACGATGCCGGCGTTGCTTGAACTGCAGCCCGGCGACCTTCGCACGTCGCCGAGAGTGGGCACCGCTACCCATTCCCCTTGATGGCGTCCGCGGGTTCGTACTGGGATCCCCCTTACGCAGGAGGATCCCATCCTCGTCGTCACTGTTATGAACTGCTTATGTTTTATTTAAACACGTATAACGTACATAATAAATACTGATACACGAAATACAAACACGTTAAAATGTACAACACTTTACAACGTAGGCCGCGCGCCAGCCGCACCGAGCGCCCCTGCCGAGAGCTCCTGCACGATCGGCCTTCGTGCACACTCTGCTCGGCGCTCGGCACACACTAAGCCTTGCGCGCTTAGTGTGTGCGACAGTGTGCGTGTACACACTGTCGTCCCCCTGGACGTTGACCGGTGGCAGCACAACTGCCACGACAAGTCCAGGGGTCGGCACGCACGGCTGCCCACAACGCCATCAGAAATGATTCACAATGCAATTCGTTATATTCATGAAAAAATAGGACATCTGGCAGCCGATAAATGCTATTTACAAATCAATAAGAATTATTATTTTGCACAAATGAAAACTAGAATTCACAATTACATTAAAAACTGTAAGAAATGTGTAATATATTCCACCCCCGTGAAAACCAATCATAAAAACTTATACAGTATCGGACAGAATGTGTGTTTGTGTTTGTGTGTGTGTATTGGTGTGTGTGTGTGTGTGTGTGGGTGTGTGTGTGTGTGTGTGTGTGTGTGTGTGTGTGTGTGTGTGTGTGTGTGTGTGTGTGTGTGTGTGTGTGTGTGTGTGTGTGTGTGTGTGTGTGTGTGTGTGTGTGTGTGTGTGTGTGTGTGGTGTGTGTGTGTGTGTGTGTGTGTGTGTGTGAGTTGGAGCGTGCGTGTTTGTGTGTGAGTTTGCGCCAAAACTATTTGATTCTGATGCGTACATTTTCATCCGCTACGACTACAAAATCCATGCATTTTCAATTTTCGCTACCTGAGAGACAACACAACCATTGGCATTGGCATCTTTGCGATCGGCTCTGCTGTTGGGGGTATTAAAAAGACACACGATCTAAGCAAACGTGCGTGTGATATATTGCACATTTATTTCTAATTCAGCTAGCGGACACAAGTGGAAACAACATTTTGAATTGAATTCATACAAAAGAGGATTCTGGATTTGTTTATTATGGTGCGCGTATGGTGCTGCACATGTCCGTCCAGAATCTGGTGCTTGTTGGCTTAGAGTCGGTATCATGACGCCGATTGACCGGCATTGCCTTGGAATGGGTTCATGGATCGGTAGGTTCATGTTTTGGTCAAGAGCATTCCGTGCATTTGTCGCGCCACAGCGGTAGACCCGGCACCACCAAAGTCAAAACAAAACCCTTCCCCGAGAGTGGACTGCTATGCTAAGTTCTTCTTCTTATTATTATTATAATTATTATTATTATTGGCGTAATGGCCTACGCGATCATGCCGGCCTTTTCAGGACTTGAGTACCGCGTAGCCGGATAGTCACCCCTTGCTACGGCGGACGGTTCATACGCGGTTAGAACCCACGACGGGCATGCAGATGTGCGGAATGATGGCGGTGCCGCGGAACCGCTCCTATCCAGCGTGCAACTTGCATACTGCCACACTGTCTCCTGCTCGATGCATACGCTGCAGGCAGGGGGAAGGATGCACCTCCACGATAGAAAAAAACACCGTCATGAACCAGCGGTGGACCTAACGGTTGGCGGAATAGGCGGTCGCCGAAGATTTCTAGTCTGTAGTATGCCGTATCGTCTACAAGTGGACAGATTATTAGCGACAAGGGTCCCCGGAAAGATGGTCGTTAGGGCTCCGTGGCGGTTGAACCATTTGCACCTCCCCTCCCCCCATGGTGACAACAATTTTAGGGCCTGTGACCGATGATCGTAGGGGTCCCATGCCACCCCCTTCCCGCCGGCAATTTAAGAATACTGTTCAATCTCCCAACAGCTGTGTGCCACTACCCCCTCCTCCTTGTCATCAGTTACCATTGACAGGGGCCTCAATTCGTCTTTCCACCTTTCATGAACACCTTCCTTTCGTTGACCAATGGATCATAACATTTCGGAAAAAACACATTTGGCACACACAGAAAGACAGTTTTGCACACACACGCACGCTCACACCCTTGCGCAGACGGCTCAGCATATCTGTGTAATCTACAACATACGAAAGCAAAAGCTTAGTGTAACAAAGTTATGCTTAATGCTTAGCACGTTCAGATCGATGGCAGGCCCCACTGCCTGCCAGTGAACTTTCCAGCCTGCGTTCTAGGTGCTGGTGGAAAGGAAAGTTGATGAAAATCAGCGCCGGGATGAACGTGTTAATGCGAATTAGGATTCAGCGCGTTTCACAGCAAACCCCCCAGCGTTAGCTAGCGATTCCTTAGTCATTTTTACATTGCAGCAATTGTTATTGCGCTTTTTTAGTTTGATTTGTGAAAATTCAAATGCATCGCAGCAATGTGTGTAAACGGTTTTTTAAGCGCCACAGCAACTCATGAGCATTGTCCACACGCGAGAAAGAGATAGCGCTATGGAGGGAAAAAGCACGGACGACGGCTGACAGCGATTGACCGTCTGACGCACCAACACATTCAAACCTTCGACAGCGCGCTCAGTCGAGGGGTACGAGGCGGAGCCAGGGACGGGTAGCTCGACGAGCTCCTTGACAAATTTGCCGTTGGAGGGAAAAAGATGGCATGATAAAATTCTCCGAACGGCATGATTTCTTCCGTCGCTTTGCGCAGCGGGAAGTGAACGCACACATTCACACATGTGTAATTGTGTGAGTGCAAAAACGGTGTAGAAACCAAAACACGCTCGCGCCTCCGCGTAATTCCGCGTATTTCCAACCGTCTCCCCATACTTGTACATGCCCCTTGTCTGAAAGTCGCACACTTTTTCATTCTCATTGCTAGTAGGGCGCTCGCGCCTCCGCGTAATTCTGCGTATTTCCAACCGTCTCCCCATGCTTCTACATGCCCCTCGCCTAAAAGTCGCACACTTTTCCATTCTCATTGCTAGTAGGGTCAAGCTTCAACTGTAAGCCAATTCCAATTCGTAAAATCCCAATGCAACATTGTCAAATGTATGAACAACGTACACAAAGCAGCCAATGACATATCATTCGAGAGAGAAAGAGAGAGGGAGAGAGAGAGAGAAAGAGAGAGATCAAGAGAGAGATAGAAATCGAGAGATAGATAGAGAGAGAGATAGATAGAGAGAGAGAGAGAGAGAGAGAGAGAAAGAGAAAAAGAAAGCGAGAGAGAGAGACCTAGTTTTCAATATATGTATATGTAAGCAATTCAACATACATGTATTCATCACTTTGAAGCAATGCATAGAGCAGTATTACTGAGTTTGTCAGGAAGAAACAATAACAAAAAAATCCCGTCATCATGGACTGTGCGAAGTGTGCGAAAAATACGGAGAGTGCTCGCACTGTGCGAAAAGTGCGGAGTGCGCGCACTGTTCGAAGTGTGCCGTGCAGTGTGCACAATGAGGTGTGCTGAGCACACAGTGCGCACTCACGAACAATGCTCAACACTAGTAATAACCAAGGTGTTTGAGCATATTATTCATTCTCGTGTGTTTAAACTCACCTCTTCTACTATAATCATTCAGAAACTCTATAACTAACCGTATATTTTTCCATAACCGTACTACAACAACTATAACCCTAAGTCCTTCACCTCTTTCGTATCATCCCAGTTAGAGTCAGTTAAACAAGTTGATACTATTATTCTTCTTTTCCTTCTTCTTTTGGCACAACAACCGTAGTCGGTCAAGGCCTGTCTGTACCCACTGCTGAAGTGAGCTAGACTTGCTCCCTACCCGCAAATTTCTGTTAATTGTAATTGTAATCGCCGGCGAATTGAAGGCATGCATTTAGCAGTAATTAAATGCCTTTGAAATATGTCAATGAAAAATTTCGCTTTTAACTTGAAATTTGAAATTGCAACTGACAAAAGAAAACCTTACAAGCGTCTTCAGCACTGCACTGTTGTAGTGTTCCCAGACATGAGCGTGAGATTCGATAGCTCGATTTACGTGTTATGTTCACTTGCGTTAAGCTCTGAGCTATTTCACTTTATTGAAGATGATCTGCATTATTCTGTTGCCAAAGACCAACCTGTTGAAAGGTGTTAATATATCAAACTCATTGCGATAGCTCTAATAAAATGAGAAATGAGATAAATATTTCTCCCATCCAGATAATGATGCGTGAACATAGTGTTATTATTATGCTTTTTAAAAAGGTATTATTTTAATTTTGCTTCACATTTATTTATCATTATATTAATTATAACAATAAAATATTAATCGAAACAGAAATAAACACAGAAAAAAGATAATAAAAATTAGGATTTGAACATACGCTTTCTCGGTTCATAACCAAAAGCGTTGTCACTGCTTTATTTGGCAGTTACATTAATGGGAGTGCAAAACCAGAATATAAACAAGCTAAGATGGCGGCAAGCTAGCTGTTCTCGTTAAATCCTAAATTGAAAGATTTCGAAGAGAACCCGTTAGAGCCGTGAAAGTTTCGGTTGAAATCTTTATTCGCCTTCTAAGGCGACTAAGGCCTTAAATGCCTTCAAAGCCATTTAATGCTGGTAGGGCTTTGACTTATTGTTACCATAGCAGGATAGTCAGTCCTACGTATGGCGACACGGTCTATTCGGGGCTGGAACCCATGGACATGAACGGGTATGTTGTTAAGTCGTAAGAGTTGACGACTGTACCACCAGACCGATCTTGATACTATTTTTACTGGCTTTAAATATGCATTTGATCGTATTCCTTATTCCCTACTTCTAAATAAAAATTCACAACTTGACATCAATAATCTTTGTGTATCTTGGTTACGTTCATTTCTATATGTTAGTTCGTATAGTGTTATATTTAATTATCTGTTTTCAAATTTCTTTTCATGTAGTGCAGGCGTAACGCAAGGTAGTGTCCTAAGTCCTTTGCTGTTTATAATTTTTATTAGTGATGTTCATACTGCCCTTCCACCTGAGTGTTTCCTCTGGTACGCAGACGACCTCAAAATCTTTCTCGCAGTTTCGGCTCCTAGTGATTGTACTTCCCTACAAAATATTCTTCACCGTTTTTCTTCTTGGTGTTCTAATTATGCCCCGATAAGAGTAATGTCATTTCGTTTAGTCGTTCGCAGTGTCCAATTGTTCACTCGTACATGCTAAATTCCGTGCAAGACAATCGTGTATGTGTCGTAAAAGACCTCGGTGTCTGGCTTGACAGGGGCCTCAGCCACCACATTGACTCAGTTGTCAATCAGGCGCGGAAAACATTGGGTCTCCTAAAGAAAATTGCTTGCGATTTCTCCGACCCAATGTGCCTGAAGACTCTGTTTTGCTCTCTGGTCAGATCGATTTTAGAGTACTGCTCAGTAGTCTGGTCCCCTACAGCTCGGACCCACGTGGAACGTATAGAGCGGTTGCAGCGATCGTTCGCCAGGTTTGCTATATGTAAAATCCTGGGTGGATTGTCCTCCCCCATGCGAGAACAGGTGTCGGCAGCTTGGTCTGGAACTATTCTAAAACCATCGTTCCCATGCCCAATCCTTCTTTTATTGCCGCATCCTTGGTAATATTGATTCTACTTCCCTTCTTCCTCGTTATCACTCAAAACATGATAGAAGACGTCACTTTAGAAGAAAGACAAGAACTCGGTTCTTTGAAACGCTTAACAAGTTTTATTAAAAAGTTGTTATATGACCGTTCTCTTCAACAGATGATTTGCGACGAACTAAAAATTACAATAAACCGATCGCTCCACGACTACTTTGTTTCCACAGGGTTACTTCGTTTACACAATACAATTGAGTATTGCTCAATTCTTTGGTTCCCTGATTGCACTACGATGATTAACAGAATAGAGGTTTACAGTTAGTTTACAAGACTTGCTTTAAAATGCGACCAATCCAGGGGATTTACAACAATGATTTTTTATGATATTAGCAGTCAGCGGGTGTCAAAATCATTTTTTTATCATGATATTCATGGTTACCATGACACGACTTTCCAAAAGCGACAATCATTTTTGCAATAACAATCAATGCTTTTGGTGATAAATGATTGCAAAAAAAAAAGAATGAATGTCATTTGACATTTTTCATGAGACGCCAGACAGAATTGCTCAATCGTGCATTTATCGATACTTAGCCATTAGACCACTTGATATTTTCACTCAGTCAACTCGGAAAATGGTGTTCTCTAACAGGAGTATAGAAATTCACGCGAAAACACGAAAAAGGATCCATTTTTGATGAAGATCTAGTTCACTTGAGGTACGGCAAAATCAAAAAGTCAAATGATTGTAGCAGAAAAATATCATCGTGTCAAATGATATTTTTTTCCGTAATTGTCGAATGAATGTGTGGATCTAGAATGCGATGCTTCAAAAAGTATCATTTTGTAAAATTTTATGTCGACGACAATCACCGCAACACTGCTTTAGGTAATGAAATATGATAAGTGAATAATAAAGTAATTAATGGTCCTGTAGATTTTTCCGACACTGTATACTCATATGTATATATATAATATATATATATATATATATATATATTATATATATATATATATATAGATATATATATATATATATATATATATATATATATATATATATATATATATATATATATATATATATATATATATATATATATATATTATATATATATATATATATTTATATATATATATATACTTATATGTATCTATATATATATATATATATATATATATATATATATATATATTTATATATATAACCTATATGTATATATATATATACTATATATATATAATATTTATATCTATATATATAGATACTTATATGTATATATATATATATATATATATATATATATATATATATATATATATATATATATATATATATATATATATATATATATATATATATATATATATAAGTTATCGTTTGTTGCTCCCCGTTCTTTATTAACGTCCTTCCTTGTCGACGGTTGTATAAAAGAGGGCGGACTGATGTGCTCAAATGACAGCGGAAACTAGCTGCTGTCAGAGAATTCCCGTTGCAAATGCTTAAGCAATAGTTCAACACAACCTTATTTGAATAAAGTTATACTAGCTATAACTTCTTCAAGGGGCACAAGGCGAGCGTCCTCGATCGACAAGCACTTAACAATATTTACAAATCTTCTTCTTATCCTAACATACTACTTACAAAATATACAAGTTTCTTATTCGATTAATTATACCAATACAATTTGCCTATTTTACAACACTTGTTAAACAATTCGCATCCAAAAGTTTTATCAAACTCATACGTACACTTTCCTTTTTCTTTTAACCTTGGATTTATGTAATCTCCTAAATTTATCGTCTATAAATGACTTCCGTCTGTTTTCTTTAACAGTCACTTTCTTGTATTTGTATTTTTTCTTATATTTTATACCTTGCCTTTTGTTATAGATTGTATCATTTTCGTTAAACTCAGGATCATTTTCCCTTTTCAAGTTATGTTTTGCTATAACTTTTTGTTGAAAATTCTGATGTTTCAAAATAACTTCATCAAAAATTTCGTTTCGCTGATCCAAAACTTTTTCTAAATTCATTGGTCGCTCCTCTCCCTCTCTAATTCCGAAAATATTTCTATTGGTTTCATTTTTGTCGCATTGTGTATGGAAGAATTGTACAAAGTGTAGATATTTTGTAAATTTCTTTGCAGATAATTCATTGTATTTTCCTTCACACAAAGGAATATTTCCGTTAAAGTTGAATGAAATCGTTCAACTATTCCATTCTCTTCGCTATGATTTGACGGTGTAAAGTGGATATCAACATTTAATCTTTGCAGTAATCCTCTGATTTCGATGGACTTGAAAGACAGCTCATTATCACAAACTATGAGTTTAGGAGTACCATATGTGGTAATTAATTTAATCAATCCTCGTTTCACGTCAGTTATACAACGGGATTTTAAAGGAGTTATCATAGCATATCTGGATAACTTATCTACTGCTGTGAGAAACATGTTGGGTGCTGATATGAAAATGTCAATATGGACTAAATCAAGTGGTTTTCTGGGGATTGGACTTTCTGCTAATTTAACTTTGTATGGATGCCTTCATATTGTTTTGGAGGCATATTTTGCAAAGGTTCACAAATATTCGAATTTTGTTTTTCATCTTCGGAAAAAATAAGTTTGAATTATTGTTTTATGATTCTCGTCAATGCCCCGATGAGCTCTTTCATGTGTCATCTCTATATTTCGTTCTGCTGTTCTTCTTCAATTAAGTCAATTAATTTTTTGTGAAATTCGAATTTTGGACTTTGGAAAATTTGAAAAATAAATCTGAAAAACTTCCTGTAGACGATTAATTAGTGCTTCTGGACAAACTATACAAGTGATTCTTGTTTGGTGAAGGTTATCTCTAAAAATTCTAATTATTCTGGAACGTCAAACACTGGCCCAATGATTGTGTGGCGAAAGATTTGAGGAAAGATTTCTACGCTGTTTTCTTCAGAACTATCGCCAATTTTTAAAACTATCTGATTTTTAAAAAAATTTAATGCTAGTTCGGTCATAGGTATAAACTGACCGTCATCGCTTTCAGCCGAATGAGCTGACATAGTAGAATTGTTTAATTCTTCGAGAACTTTTACTCTAGATAATCCATCCGTGGCTCTGTAATGGGATGGGATCCGAAGCCCTCCGAGGGATAACACAGGCTCTCCCATCCAACTCCTATTCCGACACGTCCTCGTCGTGCAGAGTGGTAACATGTGCCTTCATATATCCTAGCTTGGGTACACGGGCTAGATCCAACCCCTTGGGCGGATGGTGGCATATGGCGAACCAGGAGGGGGGTGGGTATCCCAGGAAACTGGGTGCCTGAACGTCGGGGGGGCAACCCGACGCTAAATAAAACGGCCACGTGGGCGCAGGGCCAGTCACCCAGTCCCATGGAACAACTGACTACAGAAAGCATCAGAAGGATACGAAACGGACTTAACGATACCGACCATACGCAATGCCCCCGGACAACGATTAAAATGGGCTCATGGAACGTACGCACTCTTAGCAAAGCCGGAGCCTTGAAACAACTTGATGACGCCCTAGCCACATTGAGCATGGACCTCGTAGCTCTACAAGAGATTCGGTGGCTAGGGAACGGTGTGCACAACAGGCGTGGTAAGCAATGCTACGATATTTACTACAGCTGCCACGACCGCCACCACGTGCTCGGAACGGGTTTCGCCGTAGGTCCCCGGCTGAAATCCGTAATCATAGATTTCAAGGCTATAAACGATAGGCTATGCACCCTGCGCATGCGAGGCAAATTTTTAATATAAGCCTCATAAACGTTCACGCCCCTACCGAAGATAAAGAGGAAGAGGAGAAGGACCTTTTTACGGCCGCCTCGCTAGAACTATAGATGCGTGCCCCAGGCATGACCTCAAAATCATCCTGGGGGACTTCAACGCAAAAGTCGGTAGGGAGCCAATGTACCGCCAATACACTGGCTGTCACAGTCTGCATGAGCACAGTAACGATAATGGTAGTAGATTGGTCCAGTTCGCCGAAGCGAACAATCTGGTTGTAGGAAGTACCAAATTTGCGCGGAGGACATCCACAAAATGACGTGGGCGCACCCGGATGGCGAATCCTTCAACCAGATCGACCACGTGTTAATAAGCCGCCGACGACAGTCGAGCCTGTTAAACGTCAGAACTTATCGAGGAGCCAATATCGATTCCGATCACTACTTGGTTGGCTTAGTGATACGTTGTAGAATCGCCCGCCCCCGCACCAATGGGGCGGAGAAAACACGCAGCCTCGGCTCAACACGGACTCTCTAAGGGACATTACTGTCCAACAGGAATTCAAAGCCGCTTTAGACGAGTCTCTACTACCAGAAAACAGATATGAAACTACGAGCGAGAGGTGGAACGCAAAATAATAAACACTAAAAACAAAAATAATAAACTGTGCAAGAAATATACTCCCACCACGTCGTGGCAACACCAAATCTGGCTGGTTCGACGATGAATGCAGACAAGTGACCGAACGTAAGAATACTGCATACCGAGCAATGCAGCAACGGCATAGAACGCGGGCATGCGCAGAGGAATATTCACGGCTCAGACGCGAAGAGAAACGAGTTCACCGCTCTAAGAAGCATGCTTTGGAAGAGCAAAACATGCGGGAACTCGAGCAAACCAGAGAGGCGTACGGACCGACACGAAAGTTTTACCAAGCGATAGCAGGTCACCGAAACAACGTGGTACCTAAGGTAACCTGCTGTCGCAACAAGGATGGAGATTTGGTTAGTAACCAGCCAGAGGTCCTCTCGCGGTGGGCTCAGTACTTTGATGAATTACTCAACGACCAGCTAAACGAACAGCTAGAAGCGCCACTAGCAGATAGTGTCATGCTACTGCCACCTAGCATAGAAGAAACACGAAAGGCTATCCGTCGGCTGAAAAATAACAAGGCACCCGGAACCGACGGAATTGCAGCTGAACTGGTCAAGAATGGAGGTGCACGACTAGAAAACGAGATTCATCAAATTGTTACTGAGGTGTGGGATAGCGAATCGATGCCTTGTGATTGGAATCTCGGCATCATCTACCCGTATACAAGAAGGGAGACAGGTTGGACTGCAACAACTACAGGGGTATTACGGTGTTGAATACCGCCTATAATATTCTCCCTGATCCTTCAGGATCGCCTGTCCCGCACGTCGAAGAGATAGTAGGAAACTATCAAAGAGGATTCCGAAACGGAAAATCAACCACTGATCAGATCTTCACCATGCGGCAGATCTTGGAGAAGATGGCTGAATACAAAAACGACACATACCATCTCTTCATAGACTTCAAAGCCGCATACGATAGCATAGCCAGGGTAAAACTGTACGACGCTATGAGCTCATTTGGAATCCCGGCCAAACTGATAAGGCTAGTTAGAATGACTATGACCAACGTCACATGCCAGGTGAGGGTGGATGGAAAACTCTCAGGACCTTTTGCTACCACCAAAGGTCTGCGCCAGGGGGACGGGCTTGCCTGTCTCCTATTCAACTTGGCGCTAGAGAGGGCCATCCGCGACTCGAGGGTGGAGACTACGGGAACCATCTTCTATAAGTCAACCCAGATCCTGGCATACGCTGATGATATAGACATCATTGGTCTGCGGCTCTCCTATGTAGCAGAAGCCTACCAAGGGATTGAGCAGGCGGCAGAGAGCCTCGGATTGCAGATAAACGAGGCAAAGACCAAACTGATGGTGGCAACATCAGCGGACCTACCAATAAATAATCCGAATCTACGTAGGCGTGACGTACAGATAGGTGAACGCACTTTTGAAGTCGTCCCACAATTCACCTACCTTGGGTCAAAGGTCAGCAACGACAACAGCATGGAAGCTGAGTTGCGCGCAAGGATGCTGGCTGCCAACCGGTCATTCTACAGCCTGAAAAAGCAGTTTACCTCAAAGAACCTGTCGCGACGGACGAAGCTGGGACTATATAGTACCTATATAGTACCAGTACTCACATACGCCTCTGAGACATGGACACTGTCCAAATCTGACGAAACCCTCTTAGCCGCGTTCGAGAGGAAGATGCTCAGAAGGATACTTGGCCCCGTATGTGTGGAAGGACAATGGAGGAGCCGCTATAATGACGAGCTATACGAGATGTACGGACCTCACTGTCGTACAGCGTATAAAGCTCGCCAGGCTCCGGTGGGCTGGCCATGTTATACGCATGGAAACGGACGACCCAGCCCGTAAAGTCTTTTTAGGCCGTCCACAAGGACAGAGGAGGCGTGGTAGGCCCAAACTGAGGTGGTAAAGATGGCGTGGAGGCGTCCGCCATTAAGGCCGGATAACGACTGGCAGACGAAGGCGCGAGACCGTGAGCGGTTTCGGACACTCCTGAGGCAGGCCAAGACCGCAAAGCGGTTGTAGTGCCGGATAAGTAAGTAAGTAAGTAATCCATCCGCCACAACGTTCTGCTTTCCTGGCCTGTGACGAATTTCATAATCAAAACCTTCCAACTTAGCTTGTATCTTATTAGCTTACTGTGGGGGTCTTTTAAATTCATCGCGTAAGTAAGAGGTTTGTGATCAGTGTACAAAATAAACTTCCTTCCAAAAAGATATGGTCTGAAATATTTGCATGCCCAATCTATTGCCAAAAGCTCTTTTTCTATTGTAGAATAGTTTTCCTCGTGTTTCGAGAGTGTCCTAGAAGCAAAAGCAATGGGTTTATCCTGTCCGATAGGCCCTTGGGAAAGCACTGCTCCAATAGCAAACTTGGATGCATCCGTAGTAAGAACAAATGCTTTTGTGAAATTTGGATAAATAACGAATACTACTACTACTAAGAATTGCCTTGCATTTTTCAAACGCAGCAGCGTATTCCTTTGAAAGAACGACAGAATCACCTTTACGCAATTGTGCAGTCAATGGTTTGGTAATTTTGGCGAAATCTTGTATGAACTTTCGATAGTATCCGATAACTCCCAGGAATGTTCTTAATTCTTTCTCAGATTTCGGTATAGGCCATTTTGAATTATCGAAATTTTTTTCGGGATTGGGTTTAACGCCCTCAGGAGTAACTATATGCCCCAGGAATGCAACTTCTTTATGTAGAAATTTGGTCTTTTCTAATTGAATTTTTAGGTCATATTTTCTTAGCGTTTCAAATATTTCTCTGAGATAATCATGTGTTCTTGTAGACTGGTTGAAAATACAATGATATCGTCCATATACACGAGACATTGTTTGCCAATATGTGGTCTAAGGATGTCATCTAGTACTCTCTGTAAGGTAGACGGTGCGTTTTTCAGTCCGAATGGCATCCTAAGAAATTCATAATGACCATTATCGACACTAAACGCAGTTTTTGGGATATCCTTTTCAAAAACTTCAATCTGGTGGAATCCAGAAGCGAGATCTAAAGTCGTAAAATAAATGCTTCTTCCAAGTTTATCCAATATTTCCGTGATGTTAGGAATGGGGTAACGGTCACTTATTGTCTTTTGATTGACTTTACGGTAATCTATGACGAGTCTCCATTTAGGTACGCCTTGTAAAAAGTTCTTTTTTGGGACAATCCATATTGGTGAGGACCACGGGCTATTGGAAGGTCTAATAATCCTTTGCTCTAACAATTTATCTATTTGATTTTGTACCTCTACTTTGTGACAATATGGATAGCGATATGATTTTGTGTATACTGGTATGTCATCTTTTGTATTAATGTGATGCTTGATAGCATTGGTAAATGTTAATTTATCACCTTCCACAAAAAAAATATCTTTGTAATTTGATAACAGTTTTTCAAGCTTCTTTATCTCCTCTGAATTCAAATGATCATTTTTCATGTTGTCAAGAAAATTATCGAGATTATTTTTGGACAAATTAGAAATAAATGTTGATTCAGATGGAATCTCGAAATTATTAATTTCAAAATCCATCAGTTTTGGGATCTCTATAGCCATTTTTGACGCATTACAATTGAAAATAGCAACATTAGCGACATGATTTCTTGAACTGTATACTCCAGGCAAAATAAAAACATTAGAAAAAAGTTCAAGTTCCTTCTCCAAATAAAAATCACCAGTTTCGTACGGGGTCTGTATAGGAGTAATTTTATATTCAAATCTTTCCAAATTCGTAATTTCGTTTTCACAATTTTTTGTATGTAAAGGAATAATAGTTTGGCCTATTTTTAAAGTGTTATTTTGCCGTTATGATACTTGCATCTAGTTTTTTCAAAGATTCATAACCTAACAGACCATCGAAGAACGGATGAAAATCAAACACATAGAACCTGCATTTTTCCGAACAAGGGTTTCCAGGAAAAGGATTGAAATCCACAAATCTATCCACTTGAACAACCTATGTACACTGTGTACAGCCAATGGTTTTGTAGTGCGACAATTTTCAATTTTAACTAAAACTTTTACGTATGTAATTTTTGTTTGCTCCGGTATCTATGAGAAAGTTTAATAGTTTCCACTGCTGGTGCGAATTGTAACAAATGGTATACTGTTAGCTATGTTTGGTCTTTTTGCTGTTGAGCCATGTGAAAATTTAAATCATCATTAACTTCATCTGATTCATTCTGATGGACATTAGTTAATTCTTCGACATGAAAACGTGGTTGGCCTGTTGGCTTAAAATAACTTGTTTGCCTATTTCCTTGCATTTCATTTGATCGTCGATTCGATCGACTATTGTTTGACTGTCGCTTGGATGGGTCAACATCCATTGCTTCATTAGTATCACTTCGATTATAATGTGCAGAATGATTCGTTCTTACCGAAGGTTTATCTGTCGACTGATTCCTTTGTTTTTTCTCTAACGTGTACTTCTGTTAATTCTCTTGCTGCCTTAAATGCATCTTCTAGTGACTCAGGTTTACTTGTTCTAAACCAGTCTAGGCAAATCATAATTTAAACCATCGATAAACGCGTTCGTTATAGTGATCGTCATAACACGCATGATTGGCACACTCATGCCCCGCATTGATTTGGTCCTGATAAATATTTGTGTTAAGCTCATAATAAAGTTCCTCACACACACTGATATAATTTTTAAGCGATAGACTATTTTGCTTTAGAACCAAAATATCTGACACAATATTGGATAAAAATCCTTTTCGAAGAGAAATGTTCATTTAGGATTTGTTTCATTGTAGTCCATTAAGTGGACAGTTCTTCGTCAGTAATGCTTTGTTTGCCTTGCCAACTACTCTATTTCGCACGTGTCCCAACCACATTTGATACACCGCACTTCCTTCTGACTCTTGACAAAGGATCAATGTCCTCTCCACTGTGTCAATCCATGTGGTTAACGTATTTTTATCGCCCGTAAATTCCGGTAGATACTTTAATGTGTCAGGTAGCTGGGTGTATTTCACCGCCGCGTCAACCTGTTCTACTATTTGTCTTTCCGCTAACCTCCTAGCTAGATCGTTTATCTGCGCTTGCAAATTTTCGACGGTCTTCTCCATTATTCACTCGGTATCGCAAACCTATACTCACAATTGTATTGATAATGCGAGGTCACGTCTATCGAGCAGCACAAATCCGCTGGTATTCCGCCAGAGATGGGTAAACCGGTTGCTCGGGTTCACCTTTCGAAGTCCAATACTCTCCGAAAATAATCGTTAATTGTTCACCCGTTGAACCGCCTTGGATGTACTGGATAAGCAACGTTGATTAGGGTTTCGTTTTTTTTTCGTCGTTCGAAAGCTTCGGCTGCGCCAGTTATCGTTTGTTGCTCCCCGTTCTTTATTAACGTCCTTCCTTGTCGACGGTTGTAATAAAAGAGGGCGGACTGATGTGCTCAACTGACAGCGGAAACTAGCTGCTGTCAGAGAATTCCCGGTGCAAATGCTTAAGCAATAGTTCAACACAACCTTATTTGAATAAAGTTATACTAGCTATAACTTATATATATATATATATGAGTATACAGTGTCGGAAAAATCTACAGGACCATTAATTAATTTATTATTCACTTATCATATTTCATTACCTAAAGCAGTGTTGCGAACGGTGATTGTCGTCGACATAAAATTTTACAAAATGATACTTTTTGAAGCATCGCATTCTAGATCCACACATTCATTCGACAATTACGGAAAAAATATCATTTGACACGATGTTATCACTCTTCTATTTTAACCGATGATTATGAGGTTAATTCTGGGGTGCGGTCGACGTACGCCATCCGCGGCTATGCTGAATATTCTTGAATGGATGTCAGTAGAGCAGCGGATTGTGTATCAGACCATGACTTTTATATATAAAATGTTAAAGGGCCTGTTGCCTGAGTTCCTGGGGGAGAGCATAGTTCGGGGGTCCGATATCCATCGGCCACCACACACGCAGGGCAAATGAGCCAAGGGTACCTAACTTGCATTCCCTAAGTGCCAGAAACTCTTTGTTTTTCAAAGGGATTCAACGGTACAACAGTCTACCAGATGAGATTAAGAATGCGAGAAGCTTGCCGGATTTCAAACGTAAGTGCGTCATATATGTTGAACAAACTGTATAATGTGAAATATGTGTAGATGTCCCATGTCATTATTAAATGTGTAACTGCAGTTGTCATCACGATCTCTATGATGATGATAAAATTTTTCTTTATATACTATAATTAAAATTAGAAAAAATATAAGAAAAGAGTCAACATAGGTTTGAGACACGCGCGCGTACAAGTGGATATTCGGTATCTATTGGGGGAATTTACGGTTTGCACACGGTCTGGGTGGTCACAACAGGATTCACTCATTGATGATTGTAAGTGGCCAATTCCAGATACATTAAGTTCACCTGCTTCGGAAGGTAGTGCCCTAGAGCCAATCATTGGCACTAGTGGAACTGGCCATATGCATGTCGCAGTTGTGTCCTGATAAGTGGTGCGCCAGATCCATTTATTGGTTCTTGGCGGGCTACGTAAAGGATGCTAGGGAATACCATGTATTCGATGGAGTATGACCCGTTTTTTCTGATGAAACTATGTTGGTCATCTTGGGTGTGTGTATGACTCGAACAGTTCCTCTGAGAGTTTTCCGATGCCACCACTTGCTCGTACAAAATATTTTAATATACCTATCAGAGTAATATTATCGTAAAGATACTTCCGTCCTTCTCAAACATATGTTGGGGAAAGAGGTGGGACTTATCATCATTAATACGTTGTTGCAACCAATACAGCACCAGTGTAATTGTTTATATTCCGCAATGCGCAGGAACAGATCAGCAGGAACCGAAGTGCAGCGCTGGTGAAATGGAGAGTCGCACAGGCAGCAGCTGATAGATGCCTCCACAATTTCCATAGTGCAGGCGTTGCAAATACGGGCCATTCTACGGGAGCGGTGCAGATTTTCGTTGCAGCAATAAGAGCGATGGCGGTTAGGACGCGCGAACTCAGATGCGATCCGAAAAAACGAAATTTACGTGAATTTTATTGTCAGCAGAGATAAACGCACTATTGAACGGTAATGGAACGGTGTTCTAAAATACTGTGATTATACAGAAACCGGAAAATAGTGTGATAAACAGCGCGATTTTCATGAAAATATACGGAGCGAAACGCGAATGCGACTTTTACGTTAAACGTCAAACGTCAATGGAGTCGTCAGCCTCAATCACACCATTAAATTTTACAACTGAAACGCATGATTCATGGTTTGGGATCTCTATAGCCATTTTTGACGCATTACAATTGAAAATAGCAACATTAGCGACATGATTTCTTGAACTGTATACTCCAGGCAAAATAAAACATTAGAAAAAAGTTCAGTTCCTTCTCCAAATAAAAATCACCAGTTTCGTACGGGGTCTGTATAGGAGTATTTTATATTCAAATCTTTCCAAATTCGTAATTTCGTTTTCACAATTTTTTGTATGTAAAGGAATAATAGTTTGGCCTATTTTTAAAGTGTTATTTGCCGTTATGATACTTGCATCTAGTTTTTTCAAAGATTCATAACCTAACAGACCATCGAAGAACGGATGAAAATCAAACACATAGAACCTGCATTTTTCCGAACAAGGGTTTCCAGGAAAAGGATTGAAATCCACAAATCTATCCACTTTGAACAACCTATGTACACTGTGTACAGCCAATGGTTTTGTAGTGCGACAATTTTCAATTTTAACTAAACTATTACGTATGTAATTTTTGTTTGCTCCGGTATCTATGAGAAAGTTTAATACTTTCCCACTGCTGGTGCGAATTGTAACAAATGGTATACTGTTAGCTATGTTTGGTCTTTTTGCTGTTGAGCCATGTGAAAATTTAAATCATCATTAACTTCATCTGATTCATTCTGATGACATTAGTTAATCTTCGACATGAAAACGTGGTTGGCCTGTTGGCTTAAAATAACTTGTTTGCCTATTTCCTTGCATTTCATTTGATCGCCGATTCGATCGACTATTGTTTGACTGTCGCTTGGATGGGTCAACATCCATTGCTTCATTAGTATCACTTCGATTATAATGTGCAGAATGATTCGTCTTACCGAAGGTTTATCTGTCGACTGATTCCTGTTGTTTTCTCTAACGTGTACTTCTGTTAATTCTCTTGCTGCCTTAAATGCATCTTCTAGTGACTCAGGTTTACTTGTTCTAACCAGTCTAGGCAAATCATAATTTAAACCATCGATAAACGCGTTCGTTATAATGATCGTCATAACACGCATGATTGCACACTCATGCCCCGCATTGATTTGGTCCTGATAAATATTTGTGTTAAGCTCATAATAAAGTTCCTCACACACACTGATATAATTTTTAAGCGATAGACTATTTTGCTTTAGAACCAAAATATCTGACACAATATTGGATAAAATCCTTTTCGAAGAGAAATGTTCATTTAGGATTTGTTTCATTGTAGTCCAATTAAGTGGACAGTTCTTCGTCAGTAATGCTTTGTTTGCCTTGCCAACTACTCTATTTCGCACGTGTCCCAACCACATTTGATACACCGCACTTCCTTCTGACTCTTGACAAAGGATCAATGTCCTCTCCACTGTGTCAATCCATGTGGTTAACGTATTTTTATCGCCCGTAAATTCCGGTAGATACTTTAATGTGTCAGGTAGCTGGGTGTATTTCACCGCCGCGTCAACCTGTTCTACTATTTGTCTTTCCGCTAACCTCCTAGCTAGATCGTTTATCTGCGCTTGCAAATTTCGACGGTCTTCTCCATTATTCACTCGGTATCGCAAACCTATACTCACAATTGTATTGATAATGCGAGGTCACGTCTATCGAGCAGCACAAATCCGCTGGTATTCCGCCAGAGATGGGTAAACCGGTTGCTCGGGTTCACCTTTCGAAGTCCAATACTCTCCGAAAATAATCGTTAATTGTTCACCAGTTGAACCGCCTTGGATGTACTGGATAAGCAACGTTGATTAGGGTTTCGTTTTTTTTTTCGTCGTTCGAAAGCTTCGGCTGCGCCAGTTATCGTTTGTTGCTCCCCGTTCTTTATTAACGTCCTTCCTTGTCGACGGTTGTAATAAAAGAGGGTGGACTGATGTGCTCAACTGACAGCGGAACTAGCTGCTGTCAGAGAATTCCCGGTGCAAATGCTTAAGCAATAGTTCAACACAACCTTATTTGAATAAAGTTATACTAGCTATAACTTATATATATATATGAGTATACAGTGTCGGAAAAATCTACAGGACCATTAATTAATTTATTATTCACTTATCATATTTCATTACCTAAAGCAGTGTTGCGAACGGTGATTGTCGTCGACATAAAATTTTACAAAATGATACTTTTTGAAGCATCGCATTCTAGATCCACACATTCATTCGACAATTACGGAAAAAAATATCATTTGACACGATGTTATCACTCTTCTATTTTAACTGATGATTATGAGGTTAATTCTGGGGTGCGGTCGACGTACGCCATCCGCGGTTATGCTGAATATTCTTGAATGGATGTCAGTAGAGCAGCGGATTGTGTACCAGACCATGACTTTTATATATAAAATGTTAAAGGGCCTGTTGCCTGAGTTCCTGGGGGAGAGCATAGTTCGGGGGTCCGATATCCATCGGCACCACACACGCAGGGCAAATGAGCCAAGGGTACCTAACTTGCATTCCCTAAGTGCCAGAAACTCTTTGTTTTTCAAAGGGATTCAACGGTACAACAGTCTACCAGATGAGATTAAAAATGCGAGAAGCTTGCCGGATTTCAAACGTAAGTGCGTCATATATGTTGAACAAACTGTATAATGTGAAATATGTGTAGATGTCCCATGTCATTATTAAATGTGTAACTGCAGTTGTCATCACGATCTCTATGATGATGATAAGATTTTTCTTTATATACTATAATTAAAATTAGAAAAAATATAAGAAAGAGTCAACATAGGTTTGAGACACGCGCGCGTACAAGTGGATATTCGGTATCTATTTGGGGGAATTTACGGTTTGCACACGGTCTGGGTGGTCACAACAGGATTCACTCATTGATGATTGTAAGTGGCCAATTCCAGATACATTAAGTTCACCTGCTTCGGAAGGTAGTGCCCTAGAGCCAATCATTGGCACTAGTGGAACTGGCCATATGCATGTCGCAGTTGTGTCCTGATAAGTGGTGCGCCAGATCCATTTATTGGTTCTTGGCGGGCTACGTAAAGGATGCTAGGGAATACCATTGTATTCGATGGAGTATGACCCGTTTTTCTTGATGAAACTATGTTGGTCATCTTGGGTGTGTGTATGACTCGAACAGTTCCTCTGAGAGTTTTCCGATGCCACCACTTGCTCGTACAAAATATTTTAATATACCTATCAGAGTAATATTATCGTAAAGATACTTCCGTCCTTCTCAAACATATGTTGGGGAAAGAGGTGGGACTTATCATCATTAATACGTTGTTGCAACCAATACAGCACCAGTGTAATTGTTTATATTCCGCAATGCGCAGGAACAGATCAGCAGGAACCGAAGTGCAGCGCTGGTGAAATGGAGAGTCGCACAGGCAGCAGCTGATAGATGCCTCCACAATTTCCATAGTGCAGGCGTTGCAAATACGGGCCATTCTACGGGAGCGGTGCAGATTTTCGTTGCAGCAATAAGAGCGATGGCGGTTAGGACGCGCGAACTCAGATGCGATCCGAAAAACGAAATTTACGTGAATTTTATTGTCAGCAGAGATAAACGCACTATTGAACGGTAATGGAACGGTGTTCTAAAATACTGTGATTATACAGAAACCGGAAAATAGTGTGATAAACAGCGCGATTTTCATGAAAATATACGGAGCGAAACGCGAATGCGACTTTTACGTTAAACGTCAAACGTCAAACGATATATATATATATATATATCTATATGTGTATATCGTAATTGAAATATCGTGGTTTAAATATCATACTAGACATGACTTTTTTGTAATGCTTATGGGGAAAATTTTGTAATGGAAATTGCACGGTATGTATACTGTTATAAGTTTTTATGCCAAAGTAGCAGTTATTTTGCCGACCACTCCTGTAAACGTCATGGACCACAAGTGATCGTCGGACCTCAGGCTAGACACCAATGCTTTACATGCTGCTAAATAAAAAATATACCACTTCTCTTTCATCCTTGATCATCCTTTCCCAAAAAGAGATTTAGAATATGTGTTGTAAGAAAGGTTAATGACCATAACATTTAAATACATTTCGAATTATTTCTCTAAACTTTCGCATGATTTAAGAGCGTAGTCACTAGTGGTGGGTCATACGATTCATTTTACGACCCAACCCGGAGTTGGGTGCGAGCCAGTCGGAATCGATTACGACCCGAGGGTGTAGCGGGTGCGCTAGGTCAGAGTCGGAATCAAATCCGACCCGCGGGTGCAGCGAATTCGGGTCGACCCGACTGATGTGTAGGTGCGAGAAAGCATCCCAAGTAGCAGAGCCGACGTTGTTCAGAGATTTTTCGGTGTGCCAAATCGAGATGCCCTGTCTTCTCTCTCTAGATTTTGGACAGCAAACCGCCGCGCGTGTAGAGGTGTGTGCGTGTGACGAAAATCGTTTGACGTTTGACGTTTAACGTAAAAGTCGCATTCGCGTTTCGCTCCGTATATTTTCATGAAAATCGCGCTGTTTATCACACTATTTTCCGGTTTCTGTATAATCACAGTATTTTAGAACACCGTTCCATTACCGTTCAATAGTGCGTTTATCTCTGCTGACAATAAAATTCACGTAAATTTCGTTTTTCGGATCGCATCTGAGTTCGCGCGTCCTAACCGCCATCGCTCTTATTGCTGCAACGAAATCTGCACCGCTCCCGTAGAATGGCCCGTATTTGCAACGCCTGCACTATGGAAATTGTGGAGGCATCTATCAGCTGCTGCCTGTGCGACTCTCCATTTCACCAGCGCTGCACTTCGGTTCCTGCTGATCTGTTCCTGCGCATTGCGGAATATAAACAATTACACTGGTGCTGTATTGGTTGCAACAACGTATTAATGATGATAAGTCCCACCTCTTTCCCCAACATATGTTTGAGAAGGACGGAAGTATCTTTACGATAATATTACTCTGATAGGTATATTAAAATATTTTGTACGAGCAAGTGGTGGCATCGGAAAACTCTCAGAGGAACTGTTCGAGTCATACACACACCCAAGATGACCAACATAGTTTCATCAAGAAAAAACGGGTCATACTCCATCGAATACAATGGTATTCCCTAGCATCCTTTACGTAGCCCGCCAAGAACCAATAAATGGATCTGGCGCACCACTTATCAGGACACAACTGCGACATGCATATGGCCAGTTCCACTAGTGCCAATGATTGGCTCTAGGGCACTACCTTCCGAAGCAGGTGAACTTAATGTATCTGGAATTGGCCACTTACAATCATCAATGAGTGAATCCTGTTGTGACCACCCAGACCGTGTGCAAACCGTAAATTCCCCCAAATAGATACCGAATATCCACTTGTACGCGCGCGTGTCTCAAACCTATGTTGACTCTTTCTTATATTTTTTCTAATTTTAATTATAGTATATAAAGAAAAATCTTATCATCATCATAGAGATTGTGATGACAACTGCAGTTACACATTTAATAATGACATGGGACATCTACACATATTTCACATTATACAGTTTGTTCAACATATATGACGCACTTACGTTTGAAATCCGGCAAGCTTCTCGCATTCTTAATCTCATCTGGTAGACTGTTGTACCGTTGAATCCCTTTGAAAAACAAAGAGTTTCTGGCACTTAGGGAATGCAAGTTAGGTACCCTTGGCTCATTTGCCCTGCGTGTGTGGTGCCGATGGATATCGGACCCCCGAACTATGCTCTCCCCCAGGTACTCAGGCAACAGGCCCTTTAACATTTATATATAAAAGTCATGGTCTGGTACACAATCCGCTGCTCTACTGACATCCATTCAAGAATATTCAGCATAACCGCGGATGGCGTACGTCGACCGCACCCCAGAATTAACCTCATAATCCGGTTTTGCAACCTTTGAAGTCTTTTGATTTGACCTTTGTTGCCAAGAAACAAATGGATGAGCAGAAGTCAAAGTGTGGCGAGATCAATGATTTGTAGAGATGAACTTTCCCAAAGAAGTCGAGATCCTTCGCCAATCTACTTATCACTCCACACTTCTTTGCCACTTTAGCGATGACCCAGTCAATGTTAGCGTGGAACTTCAACCTGTCGTCTAGGATAACTCCCAGGTATTTAGCCTGTCTTACTCTTTCGATTAGTTCCGAATTTATTACGATAGATGGAGGTTCTTCCAATACACCCGCAGACATCACCATGTAACAAGTCTTGTTAATGTTTAATGCCAGCTTTTTGTCTAGTTTAATGCCATCCATCCAGAGCGTGTAAATCGATATTCATCAGAGACTCTGCTTGCTTGATTTCTTTGTGCAAGATGAACAAAACAGTATCGTCGGCAAAAAGATTGATCTCACAAGCCTTCAAAACCTGTTTCATGTCATTGATGTACATGATAAACAAAATTGGTCCAAGAACACTACCTTGCGAAACACCAAGGGTGTTTTCTATAGGCTCTGATACAGAGCTACCAAATAAAGTTCTCTGAGTTCTTTCTTTTAAATAACTTTCGAACCAACTGAGCTCCCTCCCCACAATACCAAAACGCCTTAAGGTAGAAAGCAACAATGGCCTAGATATTGTTTCAAATGCCCGTTTTAGATCCAAGAAAACAGCAACTATCGATTCCTTCTTATCCATCAACACCTTCCACCTCGCTAGTACAAGATTCAAAGCAGTCTCACAAGAGTGTCCTTGCCGATATCCTGATTGCTCTCGGATCAACAGCTCGTTTCTGTTCAGAAACTGAACCAATTGCTCCTTAACTACTGTCTCCATCACCTTTTCGAGCACATGCAATATGTTTATGGGGCGAAAATCTTCCGCATTGGCAGCTCCGTTCACTTTAGGAATAGGTATACTCAATGATTCTTTCCATGATTTCGGAAAACATCCCCTCTCTAGTGATTGATTAATCACCATAAGAAGGTCCTCTCCGATCACATGATAGCAATCCTGTATGGTTGTTGAACTTACATTCCCTATACCTGCCGTTTTTGTCAGGTTGAAACAAATGGTTTTTAGTTGTTCAAGAGTAATTTTCTGAAATCTGAAATGGCATCGTGGAGTAGCACTATCTACGTAATAGCTAGGTTCACTGACAGAAGCAATGTTTTGATTAATATCTAAAACACTGTTCACAAAGAACGAGTTAAACTTGTTGTAAATCATGGAGTCGTCAGCCTCAATCACACCATTAAATTTTACAACTGAAACGCATGATTCATCAGGTTGTAACATGCTTTTGAGTACCTTCCATAACTGTTCGCTATTTTTCTTGTGCTTGTTTATTTCACTGCTAAAGAAATCGCTTCGTCTATTTTTGAGATCCCTACTATAACTGTTTCTAAGTTTAGTATACTCAGACCAATCATTATCTCTATTCGTTCTAATAAATTTTTTATACACTTTGTCTCTTTTCCGTTTAGCACGTGCGAGATCCAAAGTATACCACCTACTAGTTTCTCTTGAAACAATTGTCTTTTCTTCCACCAAGGTGTTCATTGCATTTTTCAACGTGTTCCATAACAAGTCAGCTGCTTCATCCAGGTTGGACGCGACATACTGTAAGCCTTGTGACACATTGTTGCAAAGAGCAAGTTTCGAGTACCTATTCCAGCATTTAACTTTACGTTGAACCGTTTTACAACGCCCATCGTTTATGGTCAAAACAAGTGTTTCATGATCCGATATTTTCAATAGCGGATCAGTAGTGACTTTGATTGAGTCAATACTACTGTAATCCTGATCAATCAATGTCCTGCTCTGCCTAGCAATTCGTGTGAATTCGTTGACATTTTGGATCATATTTATTGAATCCATTAAGCTTTTCAGCTTCGCCGATTTTTCAACATTCACCCAGTCAATATTGAAATCACCGACGACAATGTCTACGAACCTCGAATCACTCGCACTAGGTGAGTGATACAATATGCTATAATTGCCTACCGTCATACCCCGAGAAACCGCTAAAACGAGAAACCAATTGCCTTCCAATGACTCGTTTAAAATCACTTTAAGGACAACGTCACTTCTGCCATAAGCTGCAACACTTCCTGTGTGACGTGAATGAGATAAACACGACACTACCCTATATCCTTTTAAATAAAATTGCTCGAATGCCTCCTTCTCGGTTACGTGGGTTTCAGAGATCAAGACCAACAAGGGTTGAACTTTTTCTACTGTCTCACGAAACATAGCATAGTTAGATGAAATACCGGCAACATTGAAATATAAAATCTCTCTGAACCGCCCTAATTCCACCCCTCCCTGCTATTGAGAAAGTTGCATTCGTCTCTCTACCTGTTTTTTAAACAGCGGGCATTCATAGCTATTGGCCGCATGTAGTACCTGTAGTTTCAGGTTCCTGGCTGTGTTAGCCAAAACACAATTTACACATTTGAGGATGGACGAAGTACATTCCGACGTTCGGTGCTCGCCACTGCACTTTGAACAAGCTTCCTTATTTTGGCAGTCAGTGCTTTTATGGCTAAATTGACCACATTTAAAGCAGCGCATAACGTGAATGGATCTAGAAATTTTACACCGATCAAATCCAATATTGATTTTATCAAGTTTTGCCAAACACTTATCAGTTTCATGGTCGATTTCCAAAACCACATTATGTTTCTGGTACTTATAGATCTTACTCTCAAACATTCCAATTACATTCACTTGTTTCCAGCCAATTCCCTCATTTTGAGATTTCTAAAGATCTACTAAGTCAGAAGAAGAATATTTTTCACTCATTCCAAATATTTTAACGCGTGCCATAGGTAAGGATGTCGAATAATCGTCTCCTAAAATGTCTTCTACTTCTTTTCTAATGCTATCTAAATTCGCCAGAGCAGGACATTGTGCATATACTTGACCGTCTCTGCCGTTGCGGAATTCCGACAATTGCTGCTTTCTCGGATCCAATCTGGCGCGAAGGTCAGCTCTTGTCTTATCGCAAGACTGCACCACCTTAGGAACAATAACCAGAGTTTTATTATTTTCTTTATTTTTTCCCATGGGCACCTTCACATCGTTAATTTTCTTAATTTTTGGAGTAACTTTATTGTTTCCCTCGTCAAATCTATTAATAATAGTTTGAACATTGCTGTCTCCACTATTTGTCCTTTTTCTTTTTTTCGTTACTGTAACCCATGTTTCTAAATTTACTTCCTGCACTGTTTTGCTGGTTTGCGGAGTGTCAGAAGTTGCACGCAAGGCCACCTTCGACATTTTTGAGGCTTCTATAGCGCTTAATGTTTCGCGCAAAGTTGTTTCCAACTTACACTCCACTTGCACGCAAAGCTCAGTTTTGAGAGTCTCGATTCCTCTCTCTAAAGCGCTAGAAATCCACACGCTCACATTGGCTTCCAAATCCCTCAGTGTTTGTGCAAGCAAATCATTTGATTTAGTTGCATCAGTATCCATATGAACCAAGCCCGCGCTTTGATCTAAACAAATGTCACACATATATACGACATTGCGGTTCTCATTAATTAATTTGACCGCAGGCTTGTTGAGTGTGGGTGTAATACACCGACGGTGAAAAATAAACCCACAACTCCCTGAACAAATTATCGGGTCATCGCTGGTTCCCACCACGGCGGAGCATTTTAAACACTCCATGCCGTGTAAAAAACAAATACGGGCGAAGTCTTATAAAAGTGTATTTTTTTCGCTTACCTGGTTTCAAACGCCGGCCAAAAGCGACACAAACACTACTATACTAATATGCTACTCTACGTATCTCCCGGTGTCACACATACATGGATAAAAACGGTACAAACACTTATCTACCCAACAAGGATCGGTTACTGCCACCAACGGCGAGAAGCTGTTGACCGCACCAATCTTTTGTTTTTTTAACAATGTCACTTTTGCATTTGCAAAACACACTGACACCGAGAGAATCCACGAACATTTATCTACACACGTATCTAAAAATTTGAGCACTTAGCTCTATTTTACACAACTTATTTCACGTAACAACACAGAGCTAAACAGTCACAATTTGCACTTGTCAACAGTCACTCATCAGTTTCAACGTATTTATGAATCCGCGCACCAAGTTCGTAAAAGACGCAGCCATGCAATCTGGCTTCCAGGCGGCTATAACAACAGTCGCCGAAAGCATCAAGACCGTTATGGAGCCATTGACTAATGAAATTAAAACTGATGAGCCAGCTCGATCTAAAAACTCCACGAAATAGCCACCCCCCCACTAAAATTCGTCGCATAAATCGTTCAAAACGTTTGTTCTCGGAAGACGCTACTGACAACCGTACGTTGTTTACATTTGGCGCCAGACCCATCAACATCCAAAACAATAACAACCAGAACCAACATAATAAGTCGATCGATGATATGTATCGCAAAAATCGAGCTCCACCCATGATCACAGGCACAAACAAAGATACAACTACATTTCCGATCAAAATAGTCCCCGCTCAGTCTACGGTGCAAAAGTGCGCATTGTATATTTCCCGGCTCGCTCCATCCATACATCCAGTGACCAAATAGTGCAAATGGTCAAACATGCTTTGTCCATTGAGGATGTCACTGCATATTGCCTTATACGACAAGGCACAAACACAGCAACACTCTCATTTCTATCCTTTAAGGTGTTAGCGCCTCTTACTCAACGTGAAAGGGCTCTTTCCCCCGATACTTGGCCGCTTGGTCTATCGGTGCGTGAATTTGTCGACTACCGAGCTCAACAACCAGGTGCAAATTTTCGTCTACCGCCAATGAGACTTTCAACACCTACAACCCTATCTACAGCGCAGGATATTCGATCACCACAGCTGTTGGATCACACAATACTTTCAGCACGCACTCCACGCACTTCACCCACACCGCAAACCCACTAATTATCAACACCGATAAACAATTCACACACATCACGCACACTCGCACGCTCGCTAATCAGATGTACACCGCATATGAGCCAAATAACGCCGAAACAACTTTTGTTGATAATTTACGCACTCACCTGATGATTGTTCCTCCAACAAGAAACAACTTTACCACCACTGAAGCAGTCTATAGTAACGGCATTTCGTGCAGGCTACTTAACGATCGTGAACCCAACACTACGCAACATCAGCAGCACTATTGCTACAGTACAGATCCTACATTTACACAAACGCACGACGGTCATGTCATTCCTGCAGGGGTTGCCTCCTTAAATAATACTGACGATTTGTTATTTTATATCAAAATGTAAGAGGACTAAAAACTAAATGTGTTGAGGTATTCGATTATGTTTCTACTACTCATTACGACGTCATTATCCTGACTGAAACATGGTTGGACTCCTCTATTAACTCGTCACAGTTGTTTCCGGACCATTATATCGTCTTCAGAAAGGACCGTAATGACAGAAATAGTAGGAAAACCAAAGGTGGTGGGGTTCTCATAGCTGTCGCCTCACATTTGCAGGTACTCTTATGTTCTACATCAGATACTGTCGAGCAACTTTGGTTAAAGATTCACAGCATTAAGAAAACGTATGTTAACGGCGCAATGTATGTTCCTCCTGACATGGCAAATAACACGTCGGTTATTCATACAATCTGTTCAACTATTGACGACGTAGCATGTAAAGCTAATGAAATGTGTTTGTTATTCGGGGACTTCAATTTGTCAAACCTGAATTGGATACCCGATGAAACAAATCCACTTATGCTCCAAGTTGACTACGAAAGCTCGAGGATCACGGACAACTGTCGCCTTCTTCTTGATTGTATGAATAGCAACAGACTGTACCAGATTAACAAAATTCATAATGCGTCGATTAACTACCTCGATTTGATCTTTGTATGCGACGATATCCTGCAACAATGCTCTCCACCGGCAATAACACCCTTCCCCATAGTTGCTATTGATTGCTATCATCCGCCTATAGAGCTGTGCCTGCCGAACGGCTTAGCCAAAGCAGAACATCATACAACATCACATCAAAAATCAGGCATGCTCGACTACAGTCGCACTAACTTTTCGATTCTAAATGATCTACTGCAATCTTCTGACTAGTCACTCCTTGATGGAAACCCGGACGTAAACCATGCACTCGATATGTTCAATCGGAAATTTACGGAACATTTATCTGCCTGTTGCCCTATAAAACGTCCACGACAGGGTCCACCGTCGGGTAATGCTCAATTACGCCGCTTAAAACGAAACAAATCTTCCTGCTATCGGTTTTATCAAAACAGTGGAACACAACAATCGAGATTGCGGTTCATCGCTGCACACAATGTATATCGAAGCTATAATAGACAACTTCGCTCTCGTTTTTTGATCCGTATACAGTTCAGCTTAAGAAGAAAACCGAAAAAAATTTGGAGGTATGTCGACACAAACGGAAAAACAGCTCCCTGCCAGCTATAGTTTCCTTTAATGGAACAACTTCGTGTACCAAAGAGGAAACCTGCAATTTATTTGCCGATCGTTTCATGAGTTCGTTTGCCACTGAAGCTCCTGGCTTCTCATTGGATGCTGCTCTCAACAACGTGCCCTCTGACGCTGTCGATGTTAATGGGCGTGACATAAACATCTCCAGAGATTCTGTGCTAAAGGCACTCAAGCAGGTTAAATCATCCTACAACCCTGGACCTGATGGTATTCCAACCGCAGTTCTTGCCAAATGCAGCGAAGTTTTGGCCGGACCTCTGGCTCGTATCTTCACACTCTCGCTCAATCAGCGTATGTTTCCAGCAGCATGGAAATCGTCCTACATGTTTCCTGTGCATAAAAAGGGGGATAAGAGCTTAGTGGAAAACTACCGTGGCATTACTACTTTGTCGGCAGGTGCTAAGGTTTTTGAAGTCGTCGTCCAGAACTCGCTCTTGAACTGTTGCCGCTCGCTGATATCAACACGCCAACACGGGTTCTTCCCTCGCCGCAGTGTGACCACCAATTTGGTGGAGTTTGTATCTCACTGCCATGCTGCATTCACTTCGGGAGCCCAGATGGATGTCATCTATACCGACCTTAAGGCTGCCTTTGATCGGGTGAATCATCGCTTGCTGTTGGCGAAGCTTGCTCGTCTTGGATTCTCTACCCCTTTAGTGGAGTGGTTCGAATCTTACCTCACCAATCGTCGATATCGCGTCAAAGTTGAATGTATGACATCTAGGGAATTCGTGAGTTGTTCAGGCGTGCCACAGGGTAGTAACCTTGGACCCTTGCTGTTTTCTCTATTTTTCAATGACGTTACTACTGTAGTAAGGGAATCTGAATGTTTATTGTATGCGGACGAACCTAGACTTTTTTTTCCTGTGAGGTGTTTTGGTGATTGTCTTGTCCTGCAAGCATCGATCGACTCTTTTTCCGACTGGTGTCTGAACAAAGGTCTACAAATTTCTGTTGATAAATGTTTGTCCATGTCGTTTCACCGTTCTAATTGTCCAATAGTGTTTAACTACTGCATCTCCGGTACACAATTACAACGACACAGTGCAGTAAAAGACTAAGGAGTTACTCTTGACCGTAAACTTGACTTTCATATGCATCATAACGAAATTATTGATAGAGCGAACAGAATGCTAGGATTTATACGCAGGCAGTCGAGAGAATTCTCCGACCCACATTGTCTAGTCGCACTCTAAAAATCACTAGTCAGATCCATCTTAGAATACTCCTCAGTAATTTGGTGCCCATCGTCGTCGTTATGGTCGAATAAGATTGAGTCAGTGCAGAAAAAATTCACCCGTTTGGTCTTACGGTTCTCACCCTGGCGTAACGTAGCAGCGAGACCTAGTTATCATGCCCGGTGTTTAATTTTTGGACTCGAATCTCTCGCTACTCGTCGCGAAACGGCGCAAATCATGTTCATGAAAAAAATCATCCTAGGAGAGAAAGATTCACCGGACCTTTTAGCTAGAGTTAATTTCCACGTACCTGCTCGTATTTTAAGAAACTTTAGGCTACTAAGAGTTGACCAAACTAGACGTGCATATAGCGATAATGAACCTCTGACTGCGATGGCTATCCGATGTAATGCGCACTATGACTCTTTCGACTGGAATTCTCAAGGTTAACCTGTTTTTCTTGCTGTGATACTCTTTGTTATTTATTTTGTGCTGATGTTACATTGTCCCGTGATGCTTTATGTTATTATAAGTTTGGTTTATAAGATCAGTGATAAGGCCAATTATGGCCAATCACTTAACATTTACAAATAAACAAATCAATCAATCAATCAATCAATCAATCAATCAATCAATCAATCAATCAATCAATCAATCAATCAATCAATCAATCAATCAATCAATCAATCAATCAATCAATCAATCAATCAATCAATCAATCAATCAATCAATCAATCAATCAATCAATCAATCAATCAATCAATCAATCAATCAATCAATCAATCAATCAATCAATCAATCAATCAATCAATCAATCAATCAATCAATCAATCAATCAATCAATCAATCAATCAATCAATCAATCAATCAATCAATCAATCAATCAATCAATCAATCAATCAATCAATCAATCAATCAATCAATCAATCAATCAATCAATCAATCAATCAATCAATCAATCAATCAATCAATCAATCAATCAATCAATCAATCAATCAATCAATCAATCAATCAATCAATCAATCAATCAATCAATCAATCAATCAATCAATCAATCAATCAATCAATCAATCAATCAATCAATCAATCATCAATCAATCAATCAATCAATCAATCAATCAATCAATCAATCAATCAATCAATCAATCAATCAATCAATCAATCAATCAATCAATCAATCAATCAATCAATCAATCAATCAATCAATCAATCAATCAATCAATCAATCAATCAATCAATCAATCAATCAATCAATCAATCAATCAATCAATCAATCAATCAATCAATCAATCAATCAATCAATCAATCAATCAATCAATCAATCAATCAATCAATCAATCAATCAATCAATCAATCAATCAATCAATCAATCAATCAATCAATCAATCAATCAATCAATCAATCAATCAATCAATCAATCAATCAATCAATCAATCAATCAATCAATCAATCAATCAATCAATCAATCAATCAATCAATCAATCAATCAATCAATCAATCAATCAATCAATCAATCAATCAATCAATCAATCAATCAATCATATGGATATTTTACATATGGAATATGGAATGCATATGGATATTTTTAAGTAAGATTAATCGAATTACCTAACTTTTTTATGCGCTTTCTCAAAGCATATGCAAGCTATTAAAATCAGCACAAAAAAACCGTTGAGATACAAAACGCATTAACCCAATATTTGGCACTTATGGAAGTACTAATGTAATAATTTGCCACCACGAGTGCTCGTTTAAAAGTATACAATTTTATAAATTTCTGTGTAACCAAGGAGTCAGATTATAATTTGCATCATCGTCAGAATAAAATGTACAAATAGAGAAAACAAACAACACACTCAGGTATCATCCTTCAGTTACGCAACGCAAAATTTGCAATTACAAAACATTATATCCACTTCCCCTTTAGTGCAACAAAAGGTAACGTTGGAAGAAACTCCCCCTCTCCCCGATATTACGTAACAGATGGGGTGGGATCCCCCTCAAATAGCTTAGTTCATTGAACAAAATCAGATTTTTGTAAGTGTTCCTTGTTTTTTTTATTCTGGTATATTCACAATTTTTCAAATCAACCAAAAAAAAATTACGTTATATTTTATTTAAAGAAAAGTTGTCCCATGCAGCAATCAAATTCAAAAAGCAAAAGCAGCATAGGTTGTAATTTACTTGCATCACCATCATAAGAAATGGTTTTCATCCACCCATCTTCCTGGTCCTCCATAAATATGTCCATCTTTCCAGAAATGTTTCTTTGGATTTAAATGTTGCGTCATCATCAAATTGATTATTCTATTTCACATAACATTCAACAACATAACATAACATAACATTCAACAGTTTCGGCTGCATTTTCGACTTATTTATAAAATTACGACAATTGATCAATTCTGACGAAAAAACAGCTGACTGCATCAACACCATTTTCCATTTGTTTAACGCCACAAATGGAAAATGCCAAGTCACAAACGACTTGGGTTTGTGAGGAGTTGGATTGATAGTAAACCTGTTCACAGCGTCACAGTAGATTCTCGTACCATTTGCTTCTAATCGCGTGTCGTCACTTGCCAATCATTTGCCACTATCATCAAATGCCTGCCAGTACAATCGAGTGACACGCACTCTGTGGTCGTCGCAGTAACAGAATGCAACGTTACTGCGATGATCATGTGTTAAGTTTTTCCGTCCGTCCGTCCGCCCTAACCAAATTCGACGGCTCAACCCCGAGGTTGGTCCCATGGTACAGTCGTCAACTCGAACGACTTTATAACATGCCTGTCATGGGTTCAAGCCTAGAATGGACCATCGTCCCGCCGTAGCATGGATTTGACTATCCGGTTGCTTGGTAATGAATTAAGTCTAGAAAGTCTTGTTTACGCCGGCATTACCACGTAGAATTCTCATTTTTAACTCATTTGTTATACGAACAAAAATCAAACATTTCATTTTGCAAAACGTAACAAAGTTTAACTTCCCCTCAATCCCATGTAACAAATCGTAATGATTGACGACACCCCTCCCCTACCACCCAACCAGCGTTACATAATTGATGGTTGACGCCTAATTAAAATTATCATAATTCATTTTACCTACGCAAATTGTATTTTATTTTTGTACGCCGCTCAATTTTTACCATAAAATTCTTAAATTCGTGTATTTAATTATTTCTTGAATTATTTTATCAAAAGAATGCCTATCATGGACTTAACTCTTGCATGGATCGAGTTCCTGACACTCAAGACCAGCGTTCGGCAAACTTATGAGGCAAAGAGCCAAATTTAGTAAATGATGTAGTGCCGCGGGCCAAGAGAATATGTTTCTTTTTATTTTTGCGCTTAAATAATTAATTTTTAATCTTTTAGTAACGTTTTAGGAATAATCGTTGTTTTTCTGTAATTATACCATCCAATCATCCAAGCAAAATTGTTCAAAATTGATCAAAGCTACTTTAAAAACTAATTGTAATGTGTAATCATTTAAGAATCGGCAATTGAGGGTCAAAAATGTGATACGTCTAAAAATAACCAAACAGGATCATTATCGTTTGTTGATAACTCCATCCTCCCACGCCGCAAAAATATTGACGTTATTCTGGGAATGATACAAAAGTGCAAAGTGAAAAATTAGCGAAGCAACCATGCATCCAGTAATCATCAAAATGCTTTATGGATAAGTCATGCCATGTCAGATACATTAATGGGGCCCTTCACGATTCTAGTCAGTTTTTTGTATGGAGTTTGACAGTTGGAGGCTGAAATCATGTAAACACTCCATACAAAACCACACACAAAACTAGCCTGCAATTTTCAGTCTAGAATATTCTAGCCTCAAAGCTAGAACTAGATTCGAGTACCTGCTCGAAAACACGGTGTTGTTTACATTTACCCCAAGGTGCATTAAAGAAATCACGTGGTGGAATCTAGAATCAAAGTGTATTTAGTCCAGGTGGGCACATAGTATGTTTTTTATAACCAAATTTGAATATCACTTTTTGACAAGATGGGTGAAAACTTTTGTTCAAACAAGCTTTCTTGAGGCTTGACAAAAACTCTAAAAACTGTTAAAATCTTCATTCAGAAGCAGAAGCGATAAAAATCAGCCTTCTATATTCATACACCTAAGGATAAGCCCACCTGTAAATTATACCCACCCGCTGCGCAAAGCGACGGAAGGCGTTATGGCGTTCTGAGAATTTTATCATGCCTTCCTTTTCTCTCCAACGGCAAATTTGTCGAGCAGCTTGTCGAGCTGCCCGTCCCTGGCTCCGCCTCATTCCCCTCGCCTGAGCGAGCTGCCGAAGGTTTGGATGTGTTGGTGCGTCAGACGGCCAATCGCTGTCAGCCGTCTTTTTCCCTCCGTGCTTTTTCCCTCCATAGCGCCATCTCTTTCTCGCGTGTGGTCAATGCTCGCGAGTTGTTGTGGCGCCTAAAAATGCCGTTAACAAACATTGCGGCGATGAAGTTACATTTTCACAAATCAAACCAAAAAAGCGCAATGAGTTTAATCGATGCAATGTAAAAATGGCTACGGAATCACTAGCGCACGATGGAGGGTTTGCTGTGCAACGCGCAGAACCGTAATTCGCTCTAAAACGTTCTGCCCGGCGATGATTTTCATCAACATTCCGTTCCGCCGGCATCTAGAACGTAAGCTGATTGTGAAATCGGCATACTGGAAAGTCCACTGGCAGTCCCTGGGGCCTGCCATCGAACTGAACGTGCTAAGCATAAAGCATAACACTAAGCTTTTGCTTTCGTCTGTTGTGGATTACATAGATATGCTAAGCATCCTGCGCATGGTTGTGAGTGTGCGTGTGTATGCAAAACTGTCGTCAAATGTAATTTCTTCCGGAATGTTATGATTAGTGTTGGGTAAAGTAGCACAATTCAGTGTGCTGTGCGCACACGCACTTTGCCCTAAATGTGCTGTGCGCACAGTGCGCACTTCGAACCACTGCGGAAGTGCTAACACAGTGCTAGCACTTTCGCACAGTGCGCTCTCTGAGAACAGTGTGGCTGTGCTAGCACAGTGCTAGCACTTTCGCACAGTGCGCTCTCTGAACACAGTGCGGAAGTGCTAGCACAGTGCTAGCGCTTTTCGCACAATGCACACACTTCGCACAGTGCGCACTCTTCGCACAGTGCGCTCTTTCAGCACAATGCGCTCTCTCAGCACAGTGCGTTCTCTCAGCACAGTGCGTTCTTTCACTAAGTCTGCATACACCCAAACGACCAAAACGCGATGAATGGGTAAAACTATGGACCTAAGATGGGGCCCTATCTCAGTACCCAAACTGGTACCCAAAGCCAGACAATTTTGGACTTCTTTTTTGAGAGAGAGCCAAAAAGCTGATGCTCCTCCTCCCTCTCTCTCCCCATTCTCTCACTAATATTGTTTATACGAGTTCTACGAGAGGGAAAGGGGAGGAGATTTAGCAAGTGGTTTACTACATATAATTTAATATGAGGGGAGACACCGTCACGCCAATATCGATATAGGGCGGTGGTGTTTGGTAAATCGGCGTTTCGTGTGGACCACGGATGCTAAATGGAAATGCTTTGTATATTTCCGTACAGTGTCTCATTGCGGCGGAACCTTACAAATGTTATAGCGCGGTCGAATCAGGAATCGCGCATCGGATCGATGGAAGAAGGGAGTACGAACGAGGGGGGAGAAGATAAAGCACAGAGAAAAACGCTGCACATTCACTCATACATTCTTACAGCAGCAGGCAATTCGCGAGAACATGAAATAGAGAGAGTATATTTTAACGCTCGCGAATGAGTGCAAGCAGGTGCGGTATAGAAGATAGAGCAAGATATCTCAGTTTTTGTTCAAGCTTGGTCCAAATGTTTCCTTGGGCAGTGAGTGTCTTGCCTTGCATTGTGTTCAGAGTAGTGATGTGCTGTATGGAGCGCACCCACGACTCCGATCCGACTCCGACTATTGTTAGTTCGATTCCGACTCCGGCAAAATGGAACCACTAGATCCGCCCGGAGTCGGAGTCGTTCGCAGTCGTCCGGAGTCGACCGGAGTCGTCCGGAGTCGACGACTCCGAACGACTCCAAACGCCTCCGAACGGCTCCGACTCCGGGCGACTCCGGACGACTCCGGACGACTCCGAACGACTCCGAACGACTCCGAACGACTCCGGACGACTCCGACTCCGGGCGACTCCGGACGACTCCGGATGACTCCGAACGACTCCGGATGACTCCGAATGACTCCGACTCCGGGCGACTCCGGGCGACTTCGTACGACTCCGGACGACTCCGGACGATTCCGAACGACTCCGGATATTGCAGCGCGGGCCTACCTTCCGGAGTCGATTCCGAATTTAACGGAGTCGGATCGGAGTCGACTCCGGATTTTTGCCAACTTTACCCATCACTAGTTCAGAGAGCGTACTGTGTGAAGAGTGCGCACTGTGCTAGCACAATGCGCACTTCAAGCACTGTGCTGTGCGCACAGTGCGCACAGTATGATGTGCTGTGCGCACAGTGCGCACAGTAGCACTTTGCCCAACACTAGTTATGATCCATCGGTCAAAGAAAGGAAGGTGTTCATGAAAGGCGGAAAGACGAATTGAGGCCCCTGAGGAGGGGGTACTGACACACAGCTGTTGGAAGATGAACAGTATACTTAAATTGCCAGCGGATGGGGGGGGGGGGGTGGTGGCTGTTGCGGTGTATGCGTTGATACTCATATGTGCATTGCGGTTGTGTATTGTTATTGGTGGGTGTTAGCATTTATTAATTTGTGAGTGACCTTGAGACGCCGTGGGAGAAGCTGGCTGGGTTGGTTTGGGATTTAAAGTGTTATCGGTGTATTGATGGTTTATTTTATTTCGTGCCGCTGCTGATGAGACCATTCGATGCCCCTGCCAATTGAGGGTGAATAAGCCTATTTAAAACAAGCGTAGGAGAACGTCTAACACTAATCTAATATTTTTTTATTTGAACATGTTTCATGCTTCAGCGACCTTCTAAGCATCATGTAGCACAGTGTATAGTGACAATATTTTTTTTTTACTGTGCCGAAATTTGTCACGAGTTTTCGGGTCTTGACACACACACGCATACAGCGCGGGGAAAGTGACCGTTCACTCTATCATGTCGCGATTCCCCACCCCGCCCGGCGCTAGAGATGAGGATGCGCTACAAGAAAGCTGAACCAGCCTTTCTTCCGATAAGGTAGCCGTACTCGCTCGTGCGGGAGGGGGGGGGGGTTTGGTGGAGGGTGCGTGATCGCGTGCGCGACTTCGGGGGCGCGTGCTCGTGCGCGAGCTTTCGTGGGTGCGTGCTGGCGTGCGCGCGTACGTGCATGTGTGCGTGCGTGCGTGCGTGTGTGTGTGCGTGCGTGAGTGCGTGCGTGCTGGCGTCCGCGCGTTCATGTATGTGTGCGTGTGTGTGTGTGTGTGTGTGTGTGAGTTTGCGCGCGCATGTTTGTGTGTTTGTGTGTGTGCGTGCGTTTGGAAACCCCAAAACTATTTGATTCTGATGCGTACATTTTCATCCGCTGCGACTACAAAGTCCATGCATTTTCGATCTCGCTACCTGAGAGACAACACAACCATTGGCATTGGCATCTTTGCGATCGGCTCTGCTGTTGGAGGTATTAAAAAGACACATGATCTAAGCAATCGTGCGTGTGATATGTTGCACATTTATTTCTAATTCAGCTAGCGGACGCAAGTGGAAACAACATTTTGAATTGAATCTATACAAAAGAGGATTCTGGATTTGTTTATTACGGTGCGTGTATGGTGCTGCACCTGTCCGTCCAGAATCTGGTGGCTTGTTGGTTTGGAGTAGTTATCATGACGCCGATTGACCGGCAATGCCTTGGAATGGGTTCGGATCGGTAGGTTCATGTTTTGGTCGAGTGCATTCCGTGTATTTGTCTCGTCACAGCGGTAGCCCGGCAGCAACAAAGTCAAGACAAACTCTTACCCGAGTGTGGACTGCTATGCTAAGTTCTTTTTATTATTATTATTATTATTATTATTATTATTATTGGCGTAATAGCCAACGCGATCATGCCGGCCTTTTCAGGACTTGAGTACCACGTAGCCGGATAGTCACCTCTTGCTACGGCGGACGGTTCATACGCGGTTAGAACCCAAGACGGGCATGCAGATGTGCGGAATGATGGCGTTGCCGCGCGACCGCTCCTATCCAGCGGGTAACTTGCATACTGCCACACTGTCTGCTGCTCGATGCATACGCTGCAGGCAGAGGGAAGGATGCACCTCCACGATAAAAAAAAAAAACACCGTCATGAACCAGCGGTGGACCTAACGGTAGGCGGACTAGGCGGTCGCCGAAGATTTCTAGTCTGTAGTATGTCGTATGTCTACAAGTGGACAGAGTATTAGCGACAAGGGCCCCCGGAAAGATGGTCGTTGGTGCCCCGTGGCTGGAGAACCATCTGCACTCTCACACCCCCCACCCCCAGCCCCCCCTCATGCCGGCAACAATTTTAGGGCCTGTGACCGATGATCGTTGGGGTTCCATGGCCACCCCCCCTCCATCCGCCTGCAATTTAAGTATAATGTTCAATCTATCTCCCAACAGCTGTGTGCCAGTACCCCCTCCTTCCGGTCATCAGTTACCATTTACAGGGGCCTCAATTCGTCTTTCCGCCTTTCATGAACACCTTCCTTTCTTTGACCTATGGATCATAACATTCCGGAAGAGCATACATACGGCGACAGTTTTGCATACACATGCACACTCACAACCATGCGCAGGATGCTTAGCATATCTATGTAATCCACAACAGGCGAAAGCAAAATCTTAGTGCTATGCTTACTGCTTAACACGTTCAGCACGATGGCAGGCCCCAGGGACTGCCAGTGAACTTTCCAGTATACCGGTTCCACAATCAGCTTGCGTTCTAGATGCCGGTGGAACGGTAAGCTCATGAAAATCATCGCCGGACTGAACGTGTTAATGCGGATTAGGATTCTGCGCGTTGCACAGCAAACCCTCCTGCGTAAACTAGCGATTCCTTAGTCATTTTTATATTGCAGTGTTTGAACTCATTGCGATTTTTTGGTTGATTTGTGAAAATGCAACTTCATCGCCGCAATGTTTGTTAACGGCATTTTTAGGCGCCCCAACAGCTCGCGAGCATTGACCACACGCAAGAAAGAGATGGCGTTATGGAGGGAAAAAGCACGGACGACGGCTGACAGCAATTGGCCGTCTGATGCACCAACACATCCAAACCTTCGGCAGCTCGCTCAGGCGAGGGGAATGAGGCGGAGCCAGGAACGGGTAGCTCGACGAGCTGCTTGACAAATTTGCCGTTGGAGAGAAAAGGAAGGCATGATAAAATTCTCAGAACGCCATAACATCTTCCGTCGCTTTGCGCAGCGGGGTGGATCGCCGTTTTTTCGGGCCGATCGGGACTTTGCCTAAATACTCGAAAAACACTGATAATGAGTTGAATTATATATTTAATCACAAATTCCTGTTTTTTTAACGGTTTAATATAAACGGTGCTCTGACACTTTTCAACGGCATTCAACGATGCTCTACTGCAGCAGATTTGTTTTAGAGGTTAATAGAAGTGTTTTTTTGATAACAATAATATAATTATTTGCAAAAAATTTTATCAATTTATCATAATTATTATTTTATGTTAAAAATAATGTTCTGTACTATTTTATTTGATTATTAAATGTCAATCCAATAAACACGTAAAAAAATGTGTACTCAGATACCTGTATTTACAACCTATAATGCTTAATCGTCAACTAATTCTATGTTGGGTAAAAGCAGGTTTACTGGGTCAGCTAAAGCACATATCGGAGAGTACCTATACAGTTACCCTACAAACAACGAGCGGGATATTTTATCATGGTGTGTGTAAAAACCTAGAGTTAAGCGGAGAATCGGTGTGAAATACACGGAGGCGAGAGCGCGTTTTGGTTTCAACACAGTTTTGGCACTAATACAGTTACACATGTGGAAATGTGTGCGTTCATTTTCGGCCAGCTCGCTCAGTTTGATCTGCTCGCAGCGCTGTGCTGATGTCGGTGTCTCGCTTGCACTGCTGTACCGAAAGTTCCCCTGTGTGCTCTCGTTCTTGCTACCACACGAAATCGTCAGTACAGCTCAAGGATCGGCAGCGAGCGGCCGCTCGTGTGTCAGCCTAAGTCCTGGACGATTGGTGTTATGATTTTGTAAAGTGTTCAAGTGTTGTGCAGCTTCAAATAAAACTGCGCGAATGATTCGTAATGCATGTTATGTACATCGCGCAGCTTCATTTCGTACCTTTTTTACAGTAATCAACGTGTACAAAAGGATCTACGCAGATATTCGGCCACTTCAACATTTGCGTCGATGCAGCGATGAATGTTATTTTAGTTTGATATTGTGTATGTAAATGTGTGAAATCGTGTAAAGTATGTAAATGTTTCAATAAAGTGATGAAAAAAGATCTACGCGTGTTTGTTTTTTTTTTTGTTTAGCTTTAGATAACAAAAAAATACGCAGCGAGTGTAAGCGATCGCTGAACGAAAGAAACGCACACAGCGCAACACGAAAGAAACAAACACAAGCACACGAAAGGATTGAGAGAGCGCACCGTGTATTTTATATGGGAGCGGGAGAGAACCGTGGTACCCGTTCCCGCCCCCTTTTTTAAGCTAGGAAATCTTCCATCGGCTTAACTCTAGGTTTTTACGCACACCATGATAAAAATTACCCGCTCTTTGTCCGTAGGGTAGTGACCGCTATCTGAGAGTTAAAATTTGTGAGAAAAATGCACATTTACTATGATTTTTGCTTCGCAAGATTCCGGATATTTCATCTTTTGAAATTTATGTGTTTTTAACTGAGAAACACTCCAGATAGCGAACTTCCAGTTAAAAAAAACTCCACTAAAACACATCCAGTTAGCGGTCACCTACTGTATATGGTATAAGGGTCCAATAAGTTCCGTGATAAACCAAAAACTCTGTGGTATCCAAACGGCTAATTGCCATAGCAGATCTTAATAACCTAGGGTTATTACGACCGATAAAAAAAATCGAAACTTTGGGATACAATCATTGTAATCCATGTTTTTGTACTCCTCGGATTATACATTCGTATATTATTAATTAAAACGAGACATTAAATTTATCCCATGTGAATCCGGATAAATCAGCTAGCAATAAATTAAATTGGAGCACGTTAATATTTTATACTTATGTACAGATAGGCATCAGCATTTCTATTGGATTCATTTGTTTATTTATAGTTGAGCAATGATCAAATACAACTTAACATCGTAGATTTGGGCTCGAAAATGGTGTTAATTAGCTCAAAACGTGCTTTAATTTTTTCAAACGTTCATTTTCAAACTTTTACCGACATTGATTACGAAACATAGACATAGATGAAATATGTTGCCTTAACTCTGTTATAGCGATCAAATTTGTTTGCAACTGGTGTATAATACTAGTTGCATTGGAAATTGCAGCAACACATTTCATTTTAAAACATTCAAAAGTCAAAATATGACAAGTACCCTAAGGAAACGCAACAACAAACAATTCGGGGTAAAACTAGGTTTTCGGGGCTAGTGATATTGTAAATATTGGAGCAACTTTTTTCGATATCGAAATTGTTTGAATTTGGTAAAAAAGTATAACCAGTTTTGCTGAAAACGATAAAAATGTGTATTTTAATGGTGTATATGTTAGTAATTTAAGATTACCAGGTGAAATATTACAGTATTATTTTACGTTCAGTAGTACTTTTTTAAAGAATATATTAGGCATTTACATTCGATTGGTTACATCAAACCGATGATTCTAGATATTCAGTTTCTATAGAAACGTTTGACCTCCGTGCAATGGTGAAATAAATTGCGTTCGGGATTTCCTTTGGATTTCTGTAAAATTTTCTGATTCATAGTGTCTCGTACTTACCATCATGGTCTTCTGAGTTAAAAGAAAACTGTCGTAATGAAGGGGTACTTGTTGACCATGGTTGAGTCTCCTCAAAGATACGATCTTCTAGAGAGTTGGTTATTTGATAGATGTGGGAATTATTAGGATCCATCGTTGATTCAAGCTCATTACAAACATTGGGTAGAACATTGCTCTCTAGAACGCAGATGCTCGTGGTTCTGTCATATTGATGTGTTGTTTGGCGGCAGCAGTACACCAAGCACAATTTCGATGACTTACAATATTATTGCTACCAAACTGTTGACGTACATATGAATGATAATCTAAACAAGAAAAAGTATTGATAGTCGACAGCACTGACAATGACTGTTGACTTGTCGTATCAACGCTATTGATTAAAAAGCAACTATCATGTTTCGTTTTGGTAATGTTATCCCAACAGTTGTACTTGTTATAAGACATCGATTCAACTTTGTTCGTAGATAAGATTCCTGAACAACGGTCTTTATTTTTTACAAATGTAAAATGTCCATCCTGAGAGAAGGAGGTAATTTCCTGATCCATTGTAATCAATGGACTTTCCATCATCGTCATAGTTGTTTGAGAGCCTGTTTCAATATGGATTAGATGTGATAGATTGTGCTGCTGTTGTAACTATTTACGAGAAAGATCGAATTCCTTACCGTCTACTGATGAGCAGCTTTGAAATCGAACAATTTATTGTCACTCTTAGTATTGATACGATAGTACGATGCTTCAGCAAGGTACTCTATCACATTCTGTTGGTGGCGACATTATACATTTGGTACATGGTACAGGAGATTTATTGGCAATGACAAAATCAGTACAGCAACAATAGTATAACATTTCTAAACACTAACAGAAAATAACTAACATGGCACGATTTCATCGAACTATACACATTATGCAGTAATTTAACAGGGGTTTAGAAATGCCCTGTATTAAACAAAACTGAAAAACCAACAAGCGAGGTAATTAACTGAAAATATGATTATCAACTGCAAGATGTTTTTACAAAAGAATCATAAGGGAATCGTTCGTGATGCAATCACAGAAAGAACTAACAATCATGCACAAAATTAATATGCCTGGTGAGCGAACACTTGAGGGGACACAATAACGAGTACACCGTAAACTCCTCCTACAGCAATTTTACAGCCAATCAGTACGAAAAATGCTTCAAGCTTCGAAATGACGCACTAAAATGCATCATAGACTAAACCATGTGGGAAGATAAATATACAAATACAGTATGTAAATATAAATAAATAAATGGCTAAGAACATATGGATATGTTATTTAGTTGACGACGATAGAAATATATATTTTTATATACATGTATCTACACATATATATGTATACGTGTATATCAATGTATAAACATCAATATTGACTTCAGTATATATATATATATATATATATATATATATATATATATATATATATATAATATATATATATTGACTGATATATATATATATATTGACCACAATATATATATATATATATATATATATATATATATATATATATATATATATATATATATATATATATATATATATATATATATAGATATATATATATATATATATATATAATATATATATATATATATATATATATATTATATATATATATATATATATATATATATATATATATATATATATATATATAATATATATATATACTGAAGTCAATATTGATGTTTATACATTGATATACACGTATACATATATATGTGTAGATACAATAAAAATATATATTTCTATCGTCGTCAACTAAATAACATATCCATATGTTTTTAGCCATTTATTTATTTATATTTACATACTGTATTTGTATATTTATCTTCCCACATGGTTTAGTCTATGATGCATTTTAGTGCGTCATTTCGTAGCTTGAAGCATTTTTCGTAACTGATTGGCTGTAAAATTGCTGTAGGAGGAGTTTACGGTGTACTCGTTATTGTGTCCCCTCAAGTGTTCGCTCACCAGGCATATTAATTTTGTGCATGATTGTTAGTTCTTTCTGTGATTGCATCACGAACGATTCCCTTATGATTCTTTTGTAAAAACATCTTGCAGTTGATAATCATATTTCAGTTAATTACCTCGCTTGTTGGTTTTTCAGTTTTGTTTAATACAGGGCATTTCTAAACCCCTGTTAAATTACTGCATAATGTTATAGTTCGATGAAATCGTGCCATGTTAGTTATTTTCTGTTAGTGTTTAGAAATGTTATACTATTGTTGCTGTACTGATTTGTCATTGCCAATAAATCTCCTGTACCATGTACCAAATGTATAATGTCGCCACCAACAGAATGTGATAGAGTACCTTGCTGAAGCATCGTACTATCGTATCAATACTAAGAGTGACAATAAATTGTTCGATTTCAAAGCTGCTCATCAGTAGACGGTAAGGAATTCGATCTTTCTCGTAAATAGTTACAACAGCAGCACAATCTATCACATCTAATCCATATTGAAACAGGCTCTCAAACAACTATGACGATGATGGAAAGTCCATTGATTACAATGGATCAGGAAATTACCTCCTTCTCTCAGGATGGACATTTACATTTGTAAAAAATAAAGACCGTTGTTCAGGAATCTTATCTACGAACAAAGTTGAATCGATGTCTTATAACAAGTACAACTGTTGGGATAACATTACCAAAACGAAACATGATAGTTGCTTTTTAATCAATAGCGTTGATACGACAAGTCAACAGTCATTGTCAGTGCTGTCGACTATCAATACTTTTTCTTGTTTAGATTATCATTCATATGTACGTCAACAGTTTGGTAGCAATAATATTGTAAGTCATCGAAATTGTGCTTGGTGTACTGCTGCCGCCAAACAACACATCAAATATGACAGAACCACGAGCATCTGCGTTCTAGAGAGCAATGTTCTACCCAATGTTTGTAATGAGCTTGAATCAACGATGGATCCTAATAATTCCCACATCTATCAAATAACCAACTCTCTAGAAGATCGTATCTTTGAGGAGACTCAACCATGGTCAACAAGTACCCTTCATTACGACAGTTTTCTTTTAACTCAGAAGACCATGATGGTAAGTACGAGACACTATGAATCAGAAAATTATACAGAAATCCAAAGGAAATCCCGAACGCAATTTATTTCATCATTGCACGTAGGTCAAACGTTTCTAAAGAAACTGAATATCTAGAATCATCGGTTTGATGTATCCAATCGAATGTAAATGCCTAATATATTCTTTAAAAAAGTACTACTGAACGTAAAATAATACTGAAATATTTCACCTGGTAATCTTAAATTACTAACATATACACCATTAAAATACACATTTTTATCGTTTTCAGCAAAACTGGTTATACTTTTTTACCAAATTCAAACAATTTCGATATCGAAAAAAGTTGCTCCAATATTTACAATATCACTAGCCCCGAGAACCTAGTTTTACCCCGAATTGTTTGTTGTGCGTTTCCTTAGGGTACTTGTCATATTTTGACTTTTGAATGTTTTAAAATGAAATGTGTTGCTGCAATTTCCAATGCAACTAGTATTATACACCAGTTGCAAACAAATTGATCGCTATAACAGAGTTAAGGCAACATATTTCATCTATGTCTATGTTTCGTAATCAATGTCGGTAAAAGTGTGAAATGAACGTGCAAAAAATTGAAGCACGTTTTGAGCTAAATAACACCGCTTAAGCTGCTTTTGATCATTGTTCAACTATAAATAAACAAATGAAGTCCAATAGAAATGCTGATGCCTATCTGGACATAACTGAACAATATTAACGTGCTCCAATATTATATATTACTAGGGTTCGTCATATTGATGTTCATGTTGTATCAATTAAATTTTACTTCACTTGATGTGAATTAATTACTTATGTATTGATTCATATACCTGCTGATTTATTCAGTATCTCACCGGTTAACATAAATGTCTCATTTCAATTAAAAGATCCGAAGATATGCAATCCGAGAAATACAAAACTATTCCAATGATTTTATTCCAAAGCTTCGTTTCTTCTTATCTGGCATAATAACCGTAAGTAGTTAATATCTGTCAAAGGAATCATTCGTTTGAATACCAGTGGAAACCCATATAAATAAAACAGTCTTTATAGTCTTAAAGGATAAACAGTCTTTAGTATCAGGGACTCGATCCATGCAAAAGTTGAGCATATGATAGGCATTCTTTAGATAAAATGATTAAAGAAATTATGAAATACATGAATTCAAGAATTTTATGGTTTAAATGTATGTCAGCGTAGGTAAAATGCATTATAATTAATTTACTTATTTTTTTAGGGTTTTGTCATGTTTCGTTGAAATCACAGGAAATTAATGAATCGCCACGGAATTCTTGGTGTAAAAATATTCGCAGTATGATAGTGCTTTTCATTTGACAGCTCTATGTACTTTTTGTGATATAAATATTCGATACAACATGGTTCCTGTAATAATGCTATAGTATTTTTCGATATAACCAAACTGTAATCAACTTTCGCGGCACGTTGGTCATGAGTTCGTGTTCACTGACGAGAAACTCTTCGTCTTATAACTGCCACACAATGTCCAAAATGATCGGTTGTGGTCACCGACGTTGGCCAGCATCTCCCCATCCCTAATAAACGTCCCAAGATTCCAAAACGCCGTTTCAGTGATGCATAGTTTTGGGGGATTTATCCAAACGTGGGAAGCTCCCACTGGTATTCATAGAGAAACCCGTGAAAATGAATGCTGCGTTCTACAAAACCAAGGTTCTGGAGAAGGTTGTTGCACTTCAGGAACTTCACGGGAAAGATCATTACGTCTTTCAACAGGACGATGCACCGGCCCACACGATGAATATCGTCCAAGCGTGGTGTCGAGGCAATTTGACTGATTTTCTCTGAAGGACTTTGTGGCCTCCCAGCTCCCCCCATCTCAACTCACTGGACTTTTATGTATGGTCATACATGTTGGCCAAGCCGAGTGAACATAAAGTGCATACTATCGATCATTTAAAGAAGGTTATTTCCATCACCTGGGATAGGATGCCGATGGACCAATTGCGTGCTGCATGCAAATTCTTTTGAGAAGCAATTAGCAATTATGATTATAGCACCTAGGGAGCAGATATAACAAGTGGCGGATCAAGCCTCTCCGAGGCCCTAGGCGTTATGATAGACGGGGCCCCATAAACAAATTTGTCGACGGAGGGGGGGTGTTTGTTGAATGGTGTACGAATCATACACTACAAATTTTCTAAGTTTGCTGCAGTCATGTTTTTTTACTGAAAGCTATTGAGTGATACATGGTTTTGTCGTTTAACTGATAGTGATAACTGATCAATAGTGATATTCATCAGTAAAACAAATTACTCAAAATGCACCTAATTATTCTGTCAAAACGACATGTAAGTCAGTATGAGCCTCAAAAGAAAACATAATGCGATGCCCGCGTGATAAACAAAAAGTTGATTTGGTAACCGCTTACAGACACCCCGATAAAATTTTAGGTGCGTATTCGGCTTAGGTGAGTGCATACCAAATTATAAAACTTGTTTCGACTAAATACAGTTCACATCAGTATAAAACTTTATGAAACATGAGCAGAACGAACTGCCACCCTGCGCATCAATAAAAAAAACCCCATTTAAATACTTTTTTCGCCACTTTTTAATCGATATCAATTACTGAACAATCAGTAATATAAGAAAGGCTTTGTGGTATGTTCGATTTTTGGGTACTATGGATACTGTTTCGAAGAGGACTTTCGACACTTGATCGTCTAGGCCAGGTATGTCAAACTGGCGGCCTGAGTCGATTCTGAATGCGGCCCGCGAGAATATTATTATTATTATTATTTATTTAATCTTCAACGGGCCGTATGGCCTAATTAAGGTGTAACAGTTCAATTGAAAAAAAATACATAGCAAAAACAAAATTTGCATCGCAATTCACTGCGGCCACGGCAAAAGCCGGAGACGTTCCTTGAAGCACTGAGTTGAGATGTCGAAGTCGAAGCAATCCGAGACAGTGTTCAAGACAGCCGACATGCGGAACATAGGGTCAGACCGACCAGCACTGAAACGGGGTTGAGCGAGCCGTAGAGTTTCTCTAGACCTAAGTGTTCGGGATGGTGCATAGATATCGACTCGATGCAACAAAGGCGATGAGTCGATAGAGCCATTTAGCAATCCAGCGATTGAAAGAGCACTGTGCATTGCGTCTTCTAACCGAAAGAGGTTCAAGGTCTAGAAGACGGCACCGCGCAGCATACGGAGGAAGATTATTGCGATCCTGCCAGGGAAGTAGGCGTAGGGCATATCTCGTGAGCTTACGTTGAATCGCCTCAAGTCGAGCAATTGAAGAAGCGGTAGTTGGGCTCCAGACTACGCACGAATATTCCAGAACCGAACGAACGATACAGTTGTAGACAGCTTTGATGCACATGGGGTTGCGGAATTCATTAGTTGTCCGGATAACGCCATGTAATTGTTTTCCTCTGGCCACAACGTCATCGATATGCTGTTTAAAGTTCAAACTAGAGTCAAGCAGAACGCCCAGGTCTTGGCATGATTCTGTCGATTAACTGCAGTGCTGTCCATGAAGTAGGTCCCAGTCACTGGGCTCCTGCATCGACTAAAAGACACAAAGTAGCATTTCTCGATGCAGATAGTC